>NW_010546766.1:0-3802 GCF_000687285.1 Phaethon lepturus
CCCCGCCATATCCAGTAGGGGATGGAGAATAATTTACACTTTTATTTTAATATACTTATAGAGTATCTCCACTTTATATCCAGAAATCTGGGGCAGAGAGGTATAAAATTCAAGATTGGCAGTAATATAACACTTTTCCCTTTTGTCCAACCTCTGTTTTGTCTGGAAGCTCTTTGGGCAGATGCTATCTTTTACTACATGTATGAACAAGGTCTCAAAAGCCACAATCTTTGTCAGTGCTTCTATACTACTACAGTAAAATGAAGGAGAAAAAATGCAATTGCAAAATGTTTTTACTCCCTCCCTTGATTCTTCTAAACACATAGCCTTAAACTGGAAAGCAGAGTCTTATCCTCCTATTGTCTAGAGTCAAGATTAATCTCCCTTACCTTATTTTCTCATTTCATAGTTTTAAAGACTGAGTCTTAATCAAGTCACTTATCTAATTCACAATTGTTCTGAAACACATTTTCAATTAATAAAATGATCCTAAATACAGCATAACACACTGAGCGCCAACTAAAAGACACAATAATCACCGGCACTGACAAGGAATTGGGAAAGCCATTAAACAAAACCAAAATAATCTGTCCCTCCCCAACCCTTTAGCTACATATTTTCATACCACTGGAAGATACAGTAATTATGTCCCTCAAGTAAACCAGCTACTTTTCTGTTTAGTAAACAAATGTTTTGTTTATTAAATTTATTAATTACAAAAATTCTTTCCTTTTTATACTTCTAATATATTTCCCATATTTTTCCTCTAATTGAATTGAACATCGCATGTTAAACCAGGAAACGTTTTCATTTGAGACACAGATGATAGAACTTTTCTGGCAGATGTTAAATTTATTAAACATCATAGGACTGAGGAGAATCTGCTTTCTGGTATTTACAAATTTGAGATACTGTTTTCAAGTAATTACAGTCAATACACAAAATCTGGGATTAAAAGCCACTGAATAAGTGTGAAACTTCTGAGGCCCTCTGAAGAGGTACTTGATCAAAAAAGCATTAATTTTGCAGGGATTCAGTTGAAGGCACAAACAACATTAAAAATAACAGAAGACTTTTTTTTCCCCCCTGTTTCATAGGCACAAAATATAACTGGCATACTGTGACTGCCCGCTAACATTACACACAATTAGTATTATATATATATCAACTTGATGCTAATAGTATCAAATTGAAAGGACTATACCATATGATAGTCCCGCTAATACATTCAGTTTTCCTGGCAATTAAACAACATGGAAGCACCAACAATTAACATCGAGGTCATCGTCAAATAAATTTTCATTTGGACACCCCTCATAGTGGATTTATGAGTAGATTCAAAGCTCATTAAAGTCAGTGGAACGTCCCTTGTTGACTTAATGGAGATTGCATTCAGTATAGTGCTTTCTGTGTTTTCCTATGATGGATTAATTACATGGTTTTGTGAATAACCATGTCTAAAACCAACCCTGTAACTTAAAGCTTCAAGCCTTACCTCACATATGCATGTGACTGTCAGCAATGAGTTTGAGTGTTATAGATGTGAGCCAAATTCAGAGTCAAATCTTGCCCAGCTTTGACTTTTAATCATTAAGCTGAAGTTTTAACATCTCCCCCTTACCTCCACCTTGATCGCTGACTTGAGGATCAATATCAAGTAAAAAAAGACTTTTCCGACTTTATTGACCGTATCAGCTTTAAAAGGATGGTTGTCGGGAGTGAGAGGAAGAGAGCAAACCACATAAGGACAACTACATCAGGAAAGAAAGTTGTCTGCAGATAAAGTCAGAAAGTTACTTTACCTGCCCTGCAAAGCTATATAAGCAATAAGGACGCCATAGTTCTTTCAACATAGATGGGAAAAATCTTCCCCTTTCACTAGTTCACATGGCAAAAGAATAACCAAAAATAACAGCAAACGGGTCAAACTTTGCATCATATTAAGTTGATTACGCAGAAGAGTTGACAAGTTTTCCCTTGACCTGCTACTGAAACAATTCACCTCTGTTGAAAACTAAAAGAGTGGCAAAGAAATGTAAATTGCTCAGTATCAAGTTGCAGGCATTATTAAAACAGAGTGGATAGAACAACCAATTGTATCAATTTTAAGATTATGATTTTAATCAAGTATCTGGAAGATGACTTTATTGAAAATATACCACATATTGTTGTTTTTTTATCAAAACAACCTATATACATTCCATTATTATGTTTCTCAACACAAAACTGCAATGTATGCATTGAAAAGAACATGTTTTAAAGTCTCTCTTGCAAGATATCCCACACTAATATATTAGTAATGTTTCTATGGACATAGCTGGAAATTAAATACTTGTGAACAGTTCCAATAAACCTCTCCGTACAGAGTTGTATTTTTGATACAATTAATGACAGTAAATGAATAAGTCTATCGATGATAAGATGTCCGTTGACTGAGCTAGTACCAAAACAAATAATGAAAACTTAAATCAGGAATTCAGTCTAAGTGTTTTTATTTCTAGAAGGCAATTCAGCTGCAAAGGGCTGGTAAGATTAACACATGCCAAATCAAGTACAGAATACTAGTATAATAATCATCTTAATCTAATACATGAGTTTATAGTTTGCAGCAAGAACAGCAATAAGAACAGAAGATCTAGTCTGAATATTCTTGTTGCCAGATGCTGCCACACTGGAGCACAATGACTGAGTATACATGGTCCCACCAAGGATTTTGTCTACCAAGATAATCTTTCAGCAGTCATGAATTTCCTATCAAACAGGAGTGTCTGACTTTTTATTTCATCTTCAGGGAAAGGAAAAAAGTCACAGGTATGAGAATATTCTTCCTGTGCAGAGTAGAAACTGCAAAGTGTAGTATTTGTCAGCCAATCAGGAATTTTGAATTTACTGGAATTTTTGTGAGTTCAACAGTATCCAAATAAAAATGATATGACTCATGAGAGCACTCAAGTGCCCTATTTCATAGGGGCTGACATGCTATTTTATCACCACAGTGCTGTACTTGAAGGAAACCCTCTGCATTTTCATACAGCTTTTTAAACTATTAGTAGTGCAAACACGAACAGATTTCTTACTAGCATTTCTTTTTTTGGGACATCAAAGTAGTCTAGCGATACTACTGAGTACTAATATTAGCACATGTATAAAGTCTCCAGCATCTCCTAGGATAGCCCAGTACTTCACAGGATCACACCCTTGAAATCCCTATACAAAAAATTTCCATGTCAGTATCAGAGAATGAAAATTTGGTACTGTCTTCCAGATTTTAAAAGACTTACAACTGTCATCTTTCTTCCAGGTGATTAGAGGATAAATCTTTATACAGCACAACCGTGTTCAATATTGCAAAAAAAGACATAAAAGAGCAAAAAAACCCACCCCACAAACATTCAACATTTTAACATACAGCATCAAATGGGATCTAGAAGAATTAAAAAAAAGGAATTGAATTTTTTATATTCTTTTAATAGCTCATAGATTATCATGGTTACGTCTTCAAAGCGTATAAAACTTCACCTCATTAATATATTTTGTATGCTTGTTCTAGTAACTCTAAAAAGACATTTGGCATCAGGAGGATATGAAAATGCTTAACTCTGTGTTGTTTCTTATTAGCAAAGTCCTTAAAGCTCCAGAAAATCTTGTCACATATACCGGTATGAGATACGAGTAGTCTGAATACAAAGTTCACATACACACAAAAAAGCTCCAAATTTCCATTTGTAAATTCAATTGTCATGTCACATGTTTGACAGACACCATTAAAAAAAACAAACAAACAACGCCCCCCCCCCCCCCC
>NW_010546766.1:3833-15250 GCF_000687285.1 Phaethon lepturus
ACCTCAAACTAACCACACTAAAAAAACCCAAGCTCAATAAAAACAGTGCATCGACACTGCCTTGACATTAACTGTAGAACAGGGTACTTGGCCACATAAAGTATTTGGTAGTTCTCCAGTGTGATTAGTACCATCATAGAGACAAATCTCTTTCAAGTTAAGCATTTAACCCATTTCTGATTAATGATGCAAAAAAGGACCCTCTTAAGCCGTTAAAAGGACGTGGTAAGAAACGGTTAAGGAACCATAGTATTGTTCTAAGATTACACAATTTAGTCCACAAGAAGGCCAGTACACCAAAAGCTAGATCCAGGTCTCCTTTTAAAAGGGTTATTATTAGTCTATTCCTTATCTTAAAAAGCTGCATACACTAGATACATGATACATTTATCTCAAAACCACAAGGTAATTCTAGAGATAGAAAAGAAACTAAAGACAAAATGATTTCAAGATAATTTCTTGCTGAGTTCAAACATGCCAAATGGTTCAACAAGTATTGAACACCAACACCCATGATAACTTGCACGTAAATTAAAGTGTATCTGTTCACAGTAGTTTGAACAGTTGCTGACTAAATGACTTTGTGTTGCTAGAACTTTAATCAAACCAGTTACCAAAACAGTTACTAAAAATACCTTGACAAATCTATTCCTACTCACCAGGAAACTTCTGGTTTACTTCTATGCACCAAACTACAGGCATAGTGGTATTGTTAAAAAACTAGAGGCAAAATTCAGCCTCTCCTTTCCTATCAGTAGAACTGTTTGCCAGTTACCTGAAACAAGAATCTTTTCCTTAGTAATGAAGGACACTGAGGATTTTTAGCGGTACCAAAAGTATTAACAGCAGCCAATTACTGTACATAACAGGACTATTGGCCTGTTCAAATCGACCTGCGGTCCCACCAGTCTCTTCCCGTGTAATCACTGTCCCTAGGTGCTCTCTCAGTGAGGGGGGAGATATATAAACTAGTAAAACTATTTTTAAGATGGAGCAAGTGCTTAATGCAAAGATTATTCAGTTTGATCTGGTGGTGAAATACGTGACAAACTGGATGATTAATAACTACAGATGACTATAAACATTAGAAGAGTTGTTTATTATGGAGATACCAAATTATATTAAGCCTTAACTCTGTCATTCTTATGCTGAATATTTCTTCAACTTGCCAAGTTATTCTATGTACTTAAGAAAACTAATTGTAAAATGAGATGCAAACGAATACTCTTAAAAGCAATAGAACTGTGATAATCAACAAATAGGGAATTTTAGGCCCAGAAGGAGCCACCTGTCCTTGCAGTGGCAGAATCAATTCTTCGGGGAGGACAAATGTAGATTTTTATCCTGTGATGCTCCATTAAATGCTTAAGATGTGTGCCGAGATAGGTGTTACTACAATAACTGTAATAAATGTTCCCTCAGGTTTGCAAAAACCAGCATAGAACTGTTGGGGCAATCATTAGGGATGATTATTGATGTCTCCAATGGAGAGAAATGACTAAAGTCTTACTCAGGAAATCATCTTTTCGTGTGAATAATTTCTCCTATTATGGAGCTCTCTCAAATCCACCCTGTTTCTAGAAGCCGATGGAAAATTTTATGGTGGGAAAACATCAGCACTTTTTTGTGTCTCTGACACAAAAAAGAACCTAGAGTTTAGCTATGAACACAACTTAGTTTGGTCTTGTCTCGGAATTGTCTCTGTTCCTTAATAAATCTGAGGCATCATTGGTGAAACTGGGGTAGTTGTAATACATTGACTGCATCATTCCTGCATGCCAGATGAAAGAACAATCGTGGAAGAAATGGACAAGTTTTCTTCTGTATCAGAGGTCTTACAGGTTCTTCTGGCTTCTGTAACATCTCTTGTTCATTATGGATTTAAGGACATTAAGAATGTCATGGCAATTTTAATATCATATAGAAATCACTATGTCCTTTTCCAAACCCCTTATTTTAAAATGACCCTGTTCCTATCCTGATGTGAAAAAGTATTATGAAATAGGTATGAACAATAAAGAAATATATGCAAATATGTCTTTTTAGAGATATATGTATATAGACATGCACACGCACATATTCTTTCTCTGTGTACTTAATAGTTACACATTAAGTATCTTAAAGGATGAAAGCCACTTTTTCAATGAAAGATATTACATATCCTATGAGACATCTACTTATCCTTTATGATCTTGCTTAATGTTCTACTAAATCATGCTTAGCCTGTTGCTTTCCCACTTATATCCTCATTTACTACAAAGAATTTTAAATTTAAACCTTTTCCAAATGGTTCCTTTAAATGTTCCCCACACCTCTGGCACAAGTTTCCATGCAAGTCTATCGGTCTCTGGAGATGAACGCATAGGACTGGCATAGTTTTCTCTACATGACAATACTTTCAGGCTGGACTCAGAACAACTTGAAAAAAATTATATGTCAATGCACAATGATTTATCACTCATCCACAAAATTTAGTGGATTTTTTTTTTTAATGGATAAGGGACATTTAGTATCCTAGATCATAAAAAGAAGCTAATTCAATTCAAAATGTCTTCACACAACTCATCTACCATTCAAACTCTCATAAAAATATTTTAGGGGCAAGAGGTAAATAGGTATTTTCTTGGTGCTCTGTGCCAGGGTGAATTTTAGTTCAGATGAAAGACTTCAGCAATCTTTGAATAATCTCTCTCACTGAGATTTATGGGAGCTTTGCCATTAAGTCTTCCAGATGAAGGATAAGACCTAGGTGTGTTTTAAAAGAAAATACAATAAAATTGCTTGTATTCCAGAACTGCATTTGGTTCTGAGCTTCCACAACAACCCTAATTTTACACCAGAAGCACACCAAGCAATAGTAAAAATGTCCTGTGGACGATACCTGTTACCACAGGGAGAACTAACTGAGAAGTCTAAATACAGTTCAAGTCTGAAAGCAATGATGATTTCAGATGTTTTTAATAGAATACATTAATTTAGAATATTTTTGGCCGTAATTTTCCATTAGTAAGTTAAAAATTTGGAATAATTATCCCTGTTTGCATTTGTTTCAAAAATCACCTCATTTCACCTTTGGATGACTGTTAAACATATTCTGTAGTTCTCTTGGCTGGGCTTCCTACTGAAAAGCACAAATTCCCTTTTCCTGGATAAATACATCCCTAGTTCACATAAAATCTGAATGTAGATTACTCAGAGAAAAGCCCCGAACATTCACAGAAGCTAACATCATCTTGTTTCACAGTCAATTATTCATGTTTCCAGTCTATAAGACCATTTTTCTCTCCTTAAATAACCAAGTACTTCTCATTTACATGCTGAAGTTGCGCACTGAGGGAAATAGAAGGAAAGCTAGCCCACACGTTTGATCTAAGCATTTATACATACAGTGAATAAACTTACGAGACACACTTTGCCCAAGAAAGGAACGTTAAATTAATGAAAACCACCAGTGGCTCATGTTCTTTATAGTATTTACTCTCGTATTCAACACAATATGTAATTGTTGCTATGGCAACTGCCACATCTCTTGGCACCATAATAATTCTCAGATAAATGGATCTTTGTCAGAGCAAGCTCCAAAGCCAGCGTATATGAAACCTGCATTTCTTTGGTGGTGGGAATCTGCAGAGTTAAGCTGGAAAGATAAATTCAGTCCAGGCCTGAGGGAAAGCACAAACCTATCAATAGAGGTGAGGCTCTGCTGCAGAGCTGAGTAAAAGGGGGAGCGCGGCTATATAAGAAAAATCATAACCGCTGTGCACTGCCGTGGGACTTTGCAGGGTCACTCAAAAACAGTCCAGCAAAGAGGTGCATGAGTCGCATCCCTACAGCACTGTCAGACAAAACTCCTGCTTCAAGCATTTGATCTAAAGTCTGCTGGAAGCTGATTATTTCAGCAGGTCCTGGATCAGGCTGAAGGATAAAAAGGGAAAGTAGGTGACTGGAATTTCTATGGAAAATAGCTTATTTCAAGGGTTAAGGAGATTTCTTATATAAAAGGAGCTCTTTGTTGCTTCCCCAACTGCAAGTGGTCTGCACAGTGGATTTTTATAAAAATATAGCCAAAAAGGCAGCTAAATGATACTACAGAATGACCCATTGATGAGAACAAGCTCTTGCTTTCATTAACATTAATTAAGATGTATTCTGTGAAACCTGCAATGTAGCATTGCAGACTTAAAAAAAAAAAAATTAAAAATTGCTTCCTTTCACTGGTGATTAAAGCAGGGAAAAGTCATTTACCAAAATATCGTTAAGACACAGGTATTAAATTCTAAAATCACTTCTACCATAGCTTTTTATGCATGAATTCCAAGTCAATAGGTGTTTGCAGTGTGATAACAAACAAAAGTAATAACTAGTTAATCATTTAACAGCTAAGAGAACATTCCTATGTTAAGCTTTCTGCCAAACTGAATTCAAAAGTGAGAAGATGAATTTTCTTTTGTCTGCTCTTTAAGAAAATACATCTTTATATGCCTGAAGGACACCTGCATATCAAAAGGCAAAATATCTCCACAGCTTTTCTGAAAGAAATGGTATTCTATACGCTGTTTTGATCAGTATGATAACTCGTAAGTGTATCCTAGATATTGATGTACCTTTGTGACTTACTCTGTTTTGTGCCTTAAAATTAAATGCAAAACATGGTATTCTATTTATGCAGTGCATTACTTTTTGCAGCAACTGCTATATGCAAAATCTAATAATATGAAGCTCTTCTAGCCTGTTTGTCAATATCTCATATGAGAGCCCATCTTCATACTTTTGCACAGTCATTTTCAGCCTATTTGGAACTCTATCCTAAACTGAAAAAATGCTAATATACGTTAATGGGAACAATTGCTTGCTGTATCAGAGAGGCTGATTCCTGATCTTATTTTCCAAATAAATTACTGAACTACCAGATGACTAAACTCAACCATTCACTTCCTTGCATGAATTTTTGTGTGTGTGAGAGAGAATCCTAATTCGTAAGAAGATTATTGATCATTTCTCATCTAAGGCAGAATGTCATACATGTAGGATTTAAGGCTCTAGGCACTTTTTATCTCGTATCAATAAAGTGTGCAATCTCTATACTGCAAGGATAAAGGAGAGTAAGACACGAACAAGAATTGTTAACATTTAAATCCAAGGAGCTTAGTTTCATTGTTTTTGTTTGATACTTTAGGAAACGGAGGCACAGGTGTAAAGCAACTTGCAGAAACATATACATCCAGGAAGTGACTTAGTAGGAAACAGAATTAAGGTCTGCAAGGCAGCTGGGGAAGTTTTCGGCCAGGCTGCCTCTCCTGTACCTGCTATAACAAACATAGCAGGGAAAAGGATGTTGGGAAAAGCAATGGTTTGACAAAGAAAAAAGTTGAAGCAGCTACCTGACTAGCCCCTGGCTGTTACAAAGTGGACTGGACAAAGTAGCAGGACTAGAGCAACTTAATTTCTTTCAATCTGAGTGACTGCTGGAGATGATTTTAAACTTTCTTTGTCTACAACATGCTGTCTCAGGGTGCGCTCCTCCCTCTTATCTCTTCTTTTCTTTCTCCTTTTCCTTTTCCATCTAGTGCCTGAAAAATGTCCTGAGGATTTGACAGTTGCTATTTAATCATTTCATCCTTCTGTATGGAAGGCTGCTGAGCACCATACAGTGAAGTTACTACGAGCCTGGAATTTCTGAATATCTGCCTACCCTCTTATCTCCTTTGGCACCAGACTCTTGATATCTCACTCCCCTCCATGCCTCACCCTGTGTCTGTGATGCTGTAGCAAATTAAAGTCCTAAATAACTCCCTTTGCTGCAAGGAGGGGTAAAAAAAGCTCTGTTTTGCCAACACACAAAAAAAGGCAGAGAAAGATTGTTTCCCAAGGTTTTCTTTTAGCTCACAGTATACTAAGGGTATGCTCATTAAAACTGGCATTAGATTATAGAGGGAGAGAAATACTAGCAGACAACCATTTTATTTAACCTTGGAAGACACAGTTCAACTACCAGCTTGCTGCATTTTGCAACTCACAATCTGTTATGAGACTTCACGTAAGACAGGCTATACTTTCTGCCTCCACAAAACCAGACTCTTTAAATAAATAAATAAACTCCACTAATGTTTGGTCAAATCTTCAGATGTGATGAAACTTCCAACTTTCGGTTGTCCTACTATTTCCATAAAACAAAGCAGGGACCAAGCATTTTTAAGGTGTAAGTTAAAAAAATAATTCTTGTCGCTCATCGGCTTAGTCAGTTTGTTCCCAACTGGTGTTTGCAAGTGATTTATTTTTCCATTAGGGATCTGAACCTTAGCAATTCTATGAATTATTCAGAATGAACCCAAAGTTCATTTTGGGAATCCTGAGTGAATCAAAACATTTCTATGTCTTTTTTTTAATATCACCAAGCACTCAAGTACTGACTATATAAAAGGGTATTAAGGAAACATTGGGCAAAGCAGAGCATGAGCACAGATGTGCATGCCTCATCAGCACTACCCCATGGTGAATGCAAATGAGCTTCATTTCTTTCATTGAGCACTCTCATTGCCTGAGGCTACAAGTGTGTACATACACAGAACTATTAAAAAGATGACACACTAATGTTACACCTTCCATAGGCCCACGGCAACTCTTCCATGTACTTCTATTCCACACACCTCTCAAAAATGACAGTAGGTTTTTTTGTAAAAATTCCCTTCTGTCAAGACAGACAGAAGCCAAATATATGTAGCCAAAACCACAGGAGGAAAGGGGAACTAACAGCAGGTTGTAGAAAGCAATCTAACTGTAATCTGCTGTACAGATTTTTGCTCTCAATAGCATGTATGCATATATATATATATATAAGTGTAGACATTCATGGGTTTCAGGGTATTTTGCAGAACCATCCAGACATCTGGAAAAGCAGCAGTGCTGTATCTGCTCTTCTGTCACTAGACTCTGCAAAAGATTCTGTGATCAGAGAGCAACAGCCAAGTTGGCCGATGATGCTGAGGAACCATCTATCTTCTCATATTGTAGTCAAAGCCACCCTTTGATAGGAAGCTGCAGGCTCTGCAGATCTAGTGTGCTTCTGGCAGAAGAGTAAGAAAACATGCCCTTCAGACTCAAAAAGCAGAGTTAAGTCATAAGTGGTATTCTAACAGCCACTGACTAGACTATAGCTACGAAATTAGTTTAAGCTGATTGCTTAGGACTGATCAGTGAGGCCAGCTGGAATCTTCCTGCATCTTCAGCAAGAAAGAACGACACCCCTTCACCACTAAAATACCAAAAGCTTTTCTGCACACTACAGATTGCACCTCTAAATATTTTCAATATTCATCTAAAGTATGGTTAGTAGCAATCACAGAGTTTTAGAACTCATGCTATCTCTGCCTAGGCTCAGACTGCCAGTCAGCACATTAACGATCATTGTTGTCAGTCATTTCCAAACATGTTGTGAATCTGCAATTAGAAACATTAACAATGGGATTTCACAGATGTAGGTTACATGCTTCCAGAAAAGAAACGGCAGTTGCTGGCAGTGGGGAAATACTTAAGAACTACTTATCCTCTAATTAAACAAGGTACTGTACTCTAAGTACTGAATGCTAAGCAGTGCTCCAGCATGTGCTCATCTTAACCCTACAGAATTATGCTGAATTACTAAGGCTCCATCTGAGCATTTCTTAGCCAAGACTCCTTGCATAAACAGATGTAGCTGTTCTGCTGTTTCCATACTGATACATTCAGACTGTAAAAGTACAGGATTAATTTCAAATTTATCATAAAATCACTTTAGATAGGATGCTGTAATCTTTATATCCTTCTCAAGTATGACAAACAGAAAGACAAGACTGTCTGCGTTGAGTTTAAAATAAGCAAACAATAGCTGAAACGGTTCCTAAAAACATTGATTTAACAGATACAGAGTGCTGGCTGAGGCCAGAGTAAGGCAGCCAGCCCCAAAGATCTTTATATTCCCTTGAAGAAGGGGATGATCCTCACTAGGTGGATTTCCCAGGACATATTAATGCATCATGTGACTCCCAATGGCACTGCAGACACCAAGGATCACCATACTAAAAGGTTAATCTTCTACTTATGAGCTGAATATAAAAATCCCTAAAGACGTGATGAATGCAGGTAGAAATTATGCTGTGATACTGCTTTGAGGAGTCACCTGTGAGGGAAGACCAGCAACTAGCAGAATATGCCAGATTTAGACTGGTTTTCTCTCACTTGAAGCAACACAAAGTGGTTGGAACAGAATCCAGGAGTGGGGCCAAATTAGACTTGGCTTTTGAATGTAGTCTGGTGATAGATTTCAACACTAGGCATTAATTAATATTGCTGGAACATTTTGAGGGGAGACTACACCCAGAATCTGAGCAAGACATAAAGAGAAAAGGTCACTAACAAAGCTATGCCACAGTCAGTGCAAATATACATCTGTTAATTAATTAATACATCTGTGAGTACACAAGACAAGATTCCACCTCAGTTGTAACTTCCGTAGAATATCTCCCCTCAAAGACATTGAAGGGCTATTTCTCTAACAAAAATCAGAATAAAAATTCAGAATATGATTCTTAGAGAGCCAGTCACACATAAACCAGTCCTCTGAAGTTTAACTCCAGACCCCCTGTCAAGAGGTGTCTGAAACTCCACTGTGCTTTCACTAACTTCTGACTGGAGAATGAGAATCCCTATTTTGAAACTGCGCCTAAGATTTCAAAACCTGGAGTGAAAACAAAAACGCTTGAATATTCTTGTGGATCCACCAGAAGGAGCATGCCTTGCTAGTTTGAGATGCAGGACAGCCAAGTGCCCAAGTGTAGTTTTCCTGCTCTGAATTTCACAGTGCATGGTCTTAAATCCACAGCTCCACCATGTAAGAGACTCCCTCAAATGCGACCTTGTTAAAATTTAATTTTGTGAAGAAATGGCATATTTAAATAAAATAAAATTCCATTTCAGTGTTCTGATCAGCTCTCTACAGTTACGCATTCTTGTAATTTCTGTCCCGCTGGCAATCAATATTCACATCGCATGCTTCTTAAAGTGCAGATCAAAACCTTTTCCTCAGCCATTTGCTTTCAGAAGTTTGCTCAACCTTTCCCCTAAAGCTTTTTTTTGTTTGAATGGAAAACTGAAGTTATACTAAGCTATTGTTGGAAATAGAATAATGAGAATGCTAGCAGCTGAAAGTTTAAATACTAAAATAAGACAATCGATCAGTCATTTCTATCATGGTTTCTTTACACTTCCTTGAAATTATAGGTCCATAAAGGTGCCAGGCTTAATTGTCTAGTAAGCCACCGTCCTGCCTGACTCTCTCTTAAATGCCATGACACAGAAGTGAAGGGTGTCTCACATTTTTTTTCATTACTTTCATAGGTGTGAGGTAAACAATTTGCGAAGCACTTCTTCCCTGTAGTATGAGGTTAGTATTACACTGAAATTCAGAAGTGGAAAAGAAAGGACATGGCATTCAGTGGACAGAGTGAAACAAAAATCACTAGTGCACACAGACAGAGTGCAAATATGTGTTGCCATTTGTGTACAGATGTTTATCTAGTTTTTATCACATAACCGTATCAGATGAGCAGACCTATATGAAAATTTAAATGCCACAGCACAGAATTCATTCCCATGTTCATAGACTTGGAGTGCACATGAAGGTTCTGTAAATTCTAAGTTACACATTTAGACTATGATTTTCCATTTTCAGTTATGTACTGTATGTTTCTTAACTGTTTCAGTTATGTATGTATTTCCAGCATAATGTACACCACAAGAACCAGCCAATTTTGATAATTGGGCTCTTTCATTTGAATCAATTCTTTATGAATATTTATCTTTTACACCTGAAGATGCAAAACCTCTTTCAAAACCTGGAAAATCTGTATTTTAAGTTAAAATAAGTGCTAAAACATTACAGCAATATCTAGATTGAAAACTGATTTTGATCTCTCTGGTAACAGATTAAAATTGTTTACAGTCCTAGATGGCACATGTAAATATGTAGCAGCATCTGCTTTGCACTTTCTTCTAGTCCTTTGTATTTATCTTACCTTTAATGCACCGTGTTTTTCATTCGCTCCAACAATCAAAATTTCTGCCATATCCTCAGCATGCTCAGACCGCGCGTGGACAAACAAGGCTCTGCCAGCTTCTGATATATTCTTTAGCACAACTAAAGACCCATCACGTTCCACCTTAAAGTCTGGGTTAGAAACTTCAAAGTTCAATTTGTTATTCCCCTTGCAGTCATCAAATTTCACTGGGGGGAAAAAAAAAAGAGAAAAAAACCACAATTATATAAGTATCCACTTTGGAACATAAACTTCAAACATCTTTATGTTATTGGCTTGTCTACAGATCTCGGGAAGAAACGTCTCCCAATCTAAAGGGGAAAAACCTTCAAAGCAGCTTTATATTTGTGTGACTATAATTCATAGACAAACGTTATGAATATGCACTTTCAGAAGGATGAAGAGATTTTGACCCATGCTAATTGGGGAGGTAGGACACAAACAAAACACTTTGGACATGAACATTTTGTGATCACTCAAACCGAATGCACAAAATGCACACCTAATTCTACGAATTGAGTAGTATCAGTAGAGACCTTGTTCTCCTCATCGTAACCTGGGATCCTTAAAGGCTCTTCTGCTGGCAAAGTGCTTTCAGATATCCAGTAAATCTTTATGCTTGGAATTGGTTGTTTACAGAATAGTCAACTTCATAGTCTACTGCGAAAGTGTACAGAACAGAAAAAAACAAACAATAACATTTCTTACTAAGTACCAGGATTGTGATATAGTGAATAAGCAGAACTATTCAGTACAGCTAAGGATTATGAGAATTTTTAATTAAACAGTAGCTGTCAATATTCCTGTTTCCCCTTACACGGAAGATTTACAATATTCAGGAAGGCTGGCATAAAGAGAAAAATGTCTCTAAAGGACAAATGTTCGCAACTTTGTCTCAAGTTCCTTCTTAGAGTCCAGTAGATTCACTTTGCACAAAATACTGGAAAAAACATTAGCAATGTAACTACCAGCTATATGATTAAAGGTCTTCATGACAAGCTTTTAATTGCTAAGTAAACTTTTCAGGTTTTGACATCTATCAACAATGTGTTTGCATGTGGAATTTTTTTACAGACAATCTGTTCTATATTCCCTACCTACTCCTTGAGTTGCTGCTGCTGTAGATTTTTCACTGATCTGCATTCTCTCGCTATTTTGATTTTACATTTCATTTCTATTGGATCTTTAAAGACTGCATAACACTTTCAGAAATGGATACAGACAGAGATACAGACAGAGATACAGACTACAGAAGATCAAAGACAATGGAGTTTTACTGAAAATAGAGCATTTTGCATAACTGTTTAAATTCACTGTATAGGCTTGTTGTATTTGGTGATTGTTTTT
>NW_010546766.1:15274-71541 GCF_000687285.1 Phaethon lepturus
AAGGTTCTCTCACAGCCTGGCCAATACCTAACCTTTTCCTGACTGTAATACCTATAACCGGTCTTAAAATAGACACAGAACTCATAGTGAATGACCTAACGACATTCCTGGGCGGTTACACAAAAATTCTCTTTGTCAAATTCTGCATCTATTTCCAGACATACCAACTTGAAGACAGGGCTGCCAGAGGACCTTGTGGAGATACTTCCTCTCTAGGCATCCCTCTCTGGGATTGAATCCCAAAGTAGAACCACCACAGGCAAAAAGAACCGTTGGTGCTTCCAGAATTTGAGTACAACTTCATTTTATGACAAATATTAATGAGAAAGCTTAAATTAAAAATTAACCAAAACTAAAAACCTCAAATGCCCAAACTCCAGAATAAGGCACAGAATACGAGACACGTGACACCAATTTGCCAAATCAACAGTGCAGGGTTGACCTTGGGCTGCATCCAGGTGCCCACCCAGCCGCTCTCTCACTCCCCCACCTCAACAGGACTTGGGGAGAAAATAAGATGAAAAAGCTCATGGGTCAAGATAAAGACAGGGAGATCACTTACCAATTACTGTCACAAAGTAAGCCAAATTGACTTGGGGAAAATTAATTAAATTAATTGCCAATTAAAATAGATTTGGATGGTAAGACAAAATTCAAACCACACCTCCCCTCCCCGCCACCCTTTCCGCAGGCTCTCAGCTTCAGTCCTCCATTCCCAACTCCTCTGCCTCCTCTCCCAAGAGGCACAGGAGATGGGGAACAGGGGGTTACGGTCGGTACCTAATGGCTCCTCTCTGCAGCCCCTTCCTCCTCACACTTTTCCCCTGCTCCAGCATGAGTCCCCTCCACAGGCTGCAGCCTCCTTCAGGACATACCCACCTGCTCCTGCGTGGGGTCCTCCAGGAGCTGCAGGGAATCCCTGCTCTGGCACCTGGACCCTTTCCTCCTCCTCTTCCTCCTCATCCTCCTCTTCCTCCTCCCCCCTGCCGGGGTTCGCACTGTTCTCTCACACCTTTCCCCCTCACCCCCAGGCAGTGCTTTGCTCCTTCTTAAACACTCTTCCACAGAGGCACCACCAGCCTGGCTGAGGGCTCAGCTGTGCCCGGTGGTGGGGCAGCTGCGGAACCGCCTGGAACCGCCTGGAACCGGCTCCGTCCAGCTCCTCACACAGGCCCCGCAGCCCCCGCTGCCAGCACCCGCACACCCCGTACGTCGACAAAGGCATTAGGAGCATGAAGTGGCATTTTAAAAGGACAAAGTTGTGATCCTGTGAATTTGTGCCTGACCATCCTCTTACTGAGCAGACTCCAAACTCCATAGTCACCACAGTCTCTTGCATAAAAACTACCCCAGCAGCTGAAGGGTTTGCTTCTGCTCAAGTTTTAGGCTTGCTTACATATTTTTAACTAAAAGCTGCTCCCATTTCCTCTGCTCTACTTGAGGCAAGAAAACTACCCTTGGATTCACAGTGGGATAACAAACGAGAATTTCATCAGCCCATTTGCCATTTCATTGAATTTTGCTGAAAGCAAGAGGGATTATAAATGAAAAAGAAAAAAAAAGCTCTTTCCCCTCAGATACTCCAATCCCTCCAGACAAACCTATCTCAGTCTGTCACGTCGCAGACCTGTGCTTGCAGTGTCTTACACTGCAGTACGAGCAGGGGGGAAAACACAAGATTTGGGAGCAGCAGCAGTTTAAACCAGTTTCACGGTGCTCAAACAACGCTGGTGTCTGCGCTGCCCTGGGCCACGGCTGCCCCCCGAGGCCAGGAGCCGCTCGCTGAAAGGGTGGTGTGCGCACGGTGGGATGTTGACGGAAGGCTCTCTGTTAGGAAGGCCTCCCCGGCATAAAACCATCCGTTGCAGTTTATGTTGGTGATGTGACAGGTGTTTTAACAGATTCACTGCAATCTCCTAAAGCTATCAACAAACTTTTCCTGTCGCTACAAATGCGGGAAGTTGAAATTCTCTACACTAATCACTGTATAGATTGCAGCCTTGATGAGTTAAGAGTGGATTCTCTTTTAATGTTATTTTCCTCCCTTAAAAAAAAAACAAAAAACAAAAAAAACAAACAAAGCAAGCAAACAGGGTCTTAGGAAGGTAACTTGTTATATGGAATAAATATGTCCTCACAATCACAATCTGCTGGTGATCTACTGTCTATTAATAGCTTACAATTGGTATCACTCTCTGAGAAATTAAATTATGTCACGAGTGAAAAGTTAAAAAAAAGCCTAATAACTATGAGAATAACTTAAAAACAAATGTCATAGTTCAGGGCTATAACATCACCCAGCCAAACGCTACGTGTCACATTCAAAAGTAGGCCACGGTGCGTCGTGCTTCACAGAGGGGCGAAGCTGTCTGGGAGTACACCTCTCCCACCTTGCTGCTCAGCATTCGCAGACCTTGAGCTTCCTGCTGCCTTCTGTGTGCATTGCAGAAATTATCAAAGACCACATGCAGGTACAACACGTGGAATCAGGAGGAGTACTTGGATCTATATTCTATATTCCCTTGGAGTTACGAATTTGACACTTTTAGACCTTTTATACCTCGTGCAACTACTGACCTTGCTTTATGAAACCCTGCACTTTTTCCAACAAGGACAGAAGCAGAGTTGTTTGAAAGTAGGAAACTGTTTTCTTACCATATCCAAAAGCATTGATGCTTCCGATTCCACCACAGAAACAAGAGTATTTGACAAGGTTAATAGCAAGGAGAAGGAAAGAAAATGGAAAGGCTCTGAAGTACTGATAAGTAGGAGAGAAATTAGAAGTGGGTGGAAGGAGATGAACTGATCATAAGGGTAGAGAACATTGAAGATTATTCAGACCAAGGGCCAACAGAGATGAAGCTGAAGCCAATTGTTAAGAGAGTTGAAGAGAACTGTAGCCTTAGATAAAATCCCCAGTCTGAAGTTAGGGGTAAATGTGAACTTTATCAGAATGATGATGTCTCCTGGACTGGGATGACCAGGGAACATCACACGAGGTTGACTGGGAATGCAATGCATTCTCACGATGCCCCTCATTGGGAACGTTTGACTTCTTTAAGCTTATGTGGCTTCTGGGGAGAAAGCCAATGCAGATTCCCGAATGTTACAGCACTTGAGCTGCCTGTACCAGGCACCAGCAACAGCTACAAGGCCTAAGGAGCTGGCTCTGGCCCTGACCACACTTTCCTGCCTTGCCAGGCACTCAGGAGAGATATGAGGAGTTTCACCTTCATTGGCTTACTCAGATTTCCCACCTGCGGCACTACATCTACCCTTAAACAAACCTACACATTGCTGATGCTCTAAAAAAGCATAGCCTATTAAATATAGGGCAAATAGGGTTTTAAGTTCTTATTCTCTGGTGAAGAAAACTTGCTTTGTACACAAAACCTGTGCACAAATCTCTAGAAGACATGAAGTGTGATTACTTAATTACTCCTCATGTCCTCCAAGTACTAATCAGTATAACGGGAAACCAGACAGGGTTTTGTGGATGTAAGTTGCGGGAAGGCTCAGACGGATATTAAAGAAAGCTTTCCAGCTAACCATTAAAAGAGGGTGCTGAGGACATGCTGAATACCTACCATTACAGGGTTTTACCATGAGGTTAATCAAATACCAGCGTAATCCAAAAATCACTCAAGACAAATCTCAGTACGTGATCCTGCTTTAAACCAAGAGGATGGACTAGGTGACACCTTGAAGTCTTTTCCACACATAAAAGTCCTAGATTCAACTAATTTCCCTGTCCTTCCAGGTGTACATTGTGCCTATATATGTGGGGCTCATTCAAGAAAAGAAATTACAAAAATGCAGTGAACTAACCACCGTGTCTTACTACACAGCTTATTCATCTAGCTGAGTCCTGGACACTGAAACCTCTCCCAAGACTGAAGGAAATTCGGGCATGGGGCTGAGAACTTCTGAATACAAGATGAACAAGAACATGCAAGAAAACAGAAAACAGCTCAGACTGTTCCACTGAGAAGCTATCTAAACCATCAAAAGTGCCAGGTTTCAAGAAGAACGTATGGATGTCTTTTCAAAACTAAAACATTCCATTACAAAGACTTCCTCCAATAAGACCTTTTTCTGAGTGGTATTTAAACAATTCCCAGATACAAAAAAAAAGTCGTTACCAAAATCTATGTCAGCTGGATGCACAGTGCATGCTCTAAGGAGTCTGCCAAGGTTCATGGAGAGAGGAGACCAGACTGTCTGGCAGCCTGCCTAAAATGAAAAGGTGCTCTCCCAATATATAATGCTTCGCTGCTTAGCAACCATGATGACGTATGGTGATGTTTATGATGTTCATGCATTTGTCACAGAGATGAGGTGTGAGAAAAGCCATGAGATGGATAACTGACATTATTTGTACTACCCAGCTGCATTATAACAGGTTGGATGAATGGCAGCTTGATGAGAGTGGCTGCACACACTAAAACCTGCCATGTCTTCCTGCACACTCATTTTGTGTTAGGGCTTAAGGAGTTTAACTAGATTGTAAGTTCTGCAGAGCAAAGACCATTTGTTTACTCTGTACAAAAGTTGCAACAAAAGGATTCATGTTTGGTGCTTCTGGTGCTACAGAAGTGAAAAGAATTAGTAATAGTAACTGTTCAGCTATAGCCCTAAACCAAAACTTTGTTAACGCTACCCCAGACATGACTAGTGATTGTGTCTCATTGTCAGGAACTCAATAGGCAATTAAAACAATGATCTAATATTTATTTACATGAAGGTGGAGTTCTTCATTTATTGATGCATATATGACTCTCTTGATGTTCCTAGTAATGCTCCAGCTGCCAAATGAACATCTTTATTGTGCTTAATATGCCATATGGTATGAGACAGACTCCAAAACTCCATGCAAGCAAAATGAAAATACTGCCAAGCATCTCCCAATGAAAAACAACATGCATGTCACTCATCGTCCTCTGTTCATTTCTCAGCCTCCTATATTAGACTTTTACTCCTTTCTGTAAGAAAGCTCATTCACATGTGAATTGTTCAGAATATTTTTGTCACTAAGCCATATTCATTATTAGTAATACCTGCATACATCCCAAGGCTTCAATCACTGACTATGAACTTATCATCATCAAAGGACCTGTTGGAAAAAGGATTCTTGTGCAAGATCCCAAGTCCATTACTGTAATGATGGGAAACTGAAGTTGCGATTGGAAATATTATCCATTATAGATCTCAGCAAGAAAACTCAAGTTCCTAGGATTCATCATTTCAGTGCATTCCATTCTCACTGTTATGATATGCCACATATGTGAGGTTTCTACACAACTGTGATATTTATGATAATGAACCACAGATGTTTTAAAAAATACCATTTTAAAACATTGAAAGGTTAGCAGTTGGATTTCTTGTAAACTATATAAAAAGAAAACAAGCTGAAATAGATTTCTTATATTCAAAAGCATATACTAGGCTGATATAATCCTCTTCCAAAGTCATTTTTTATGAGTTTAGTTCTCAGAAGTTTAATTTGTTTTGAACAGAAATACAGAATCTGTGATTTTCTCTCTGATGAAATCTCTACAGACGTATTCTGAATAATTAAATATATCTAAATAATTAAATATACATATTTATCTATAAGCACACAAAAACTTACTCTATATGTCTCTATGTGCAGGTATTTGTATTTTTATGTTAGCTAATGATAGCTAGCAAACAAAGTCTCCTCAGTGAGGAAATGTCACATTGAAAATACACACACACACACAAACTTAACTCTATCAATGAAGGTTAGGATCCTTTTTGTAAACGCAACCTAGCCTTGTCGAAATCAGTGGGAATTACAGCATCAACTGAATAATATCTTGTGTATTTTTTCTCATGCTTTTTAAGAAGTAACTTGCTATCATATTGAGACCACATGTCAGAAGCTGTGCCTGTGAGAGGTCTAGAGAGGCCACAAAAGTACATTACAGCTGCACAAAGGCAACTTAACTTTCCAGCCCAGCAGGGATCCCTCAGCTCTGCTAAGAAGTCCTCCCTGCTCAACTGTATTAGCAAAATAGAGAAGTTAGACAGAAACTGGCAAAGCAAAGAGAGAAAAGTGGTGGTTGAAGCAAATGGAAATGCTTCTGAGTGCTGCTGCTGTATATAAAAATTCATAAAGTACCATGACCTAGCAAAGCTCTTCTTAGCAATAAACATTGTCACCAACTCAAAACAGCAGGCAAGTAACTAAGGAGATGGTCACCTCATGACAGCTTTCATCGCACCGTTGAATGCCTGGCTCTGGTACAGGCTGTCACACAGCAGCCCAACATAAACTAATAGAAACACAAAGTGTTACGAGTCTTCAAGAGATGAGTTACCCTGTCAACTAGGATAGGATGAAATCTACCTGGAACCAACACATCTGGACAACCTAAATCCATCCAAGAACAAAAGAGGAAACTTACAACAGCTAATGACAGAGGCAGCTGAGAAATCCTGCTTTTCAAGTCAACAATATTGTCAATTAGGAGAAACAGCTTCTCCCCCTTCCTTTGAGATGCCTTCAAAATCATCTCTGGAACATGGGTTCTGGCAGGGAGCCCACACCATGTTTATTTCTGCTGTTTTTCTGCAAGAATACCCAAACAGCAGAAGGAAAAATAGAGAACAATGCTGCCCCATGACACTTTTGGGGGCAAACTAAAGTCCAGATGAGATCCTGTTAACAGTTAAGTCAGACACATTGTTCATTAAGATTATCATTATTTCATATCTAAAAGTGGTCTAGAAATAATGATCTGTGGCTTAGAAAAGCTACAAGCATGACTAATTTTTTTTTTTTTTTGACAAAAATCTTGCCAAATGTTTAAGAAAATTAACAAAATCAATTTTATAAAAATTTTTAAGGATTTTGAACATTTTAATGCTAAATTCTAGCTCTACAGCAGAATTCTAAAGAACAGTTTAAAAAAAAAATCCAAAAAGCAATAGTAGGTTGTTATCTCCCACTGCATGTCTATGATTCTCTTGTATCTATATAATTTCTTTATGTGCTCCTGAAGTAAATTATAGTGATGACTTATTCAGCACCCAGATATTCAAAAACTGAGGAAAACATGAGCAACAGTACAATGTTCATCAAAATATAACAAGAATTGCTTACTACAAACAATACACATCTATATGCGATTTCTTTGGAAGAACAAGTATTAAAGAACAGCCTTTTTCCTTGCACACACAATGTCTACAAAAACAAGTGGATTCCTAACCTGGCAAACATCCGCATGCAATTTGCGTGTGATGACCAGATTTGTGCATCGGTCTGTTAAAATGCAAAAATTAGGCCAACAGTTCATCCAGCAGGCACTAGGGTGTATGCATCTGCCCTTTAGACAATACACTTTCCACAGTATAAATGGTACCTGTTAATAGTCTTTTTTTTTCTATGCTAACAAAAGGTATAGCAAGAATATATCACAGAGAGAAGATAAGCTTCCCATAGATCAAGAAAGATGAGGGATTTCACCAAGAAATCAGCACGGGGGTTGCTGTTTGGGATTCCAGTGAGTATTTTCACAGAGCACAGAGTACCATGTGAGCAAAATGGCTCCACCAGCAAACTCAAAGATTCCTGCCTTTTTCATAGCAGATATGCCACTGCTCCTTCTTGCCTTTTTCCACCATGCTCCCTCTTTCCTTTCTCTCCTAGAAAGGACCCTCGATGGCATCTTGTGTTCTTCAGCAATTTTTTTTCTACCAACAGGGCTCCATCAGCAGTCTCTGTCTGCTTGAAATTATGAGAAAATACAAGCGCTACTATCAAAACTGAAGGCATTCCCTCCTTGCCCCAGCAGAATTCACCAGCTCACATGATACCTTCCTACATCCTTCTGCTGCCTGTTGTCTCGTGTAGGCAAAAATCTAATCTAGGGGAAGGAGTTGTAATAAGTCTCAGCTGGAAGTTATCTTGACTTGTTTATTACAATGTACACATGTTATTGACTGATCTCCTGGGTCAGTGGCTGCATTATAGGGCATGGTAATGCTATAGCTTCTGCCCTAAGCCCTAGAGAAAAAAATACTCAAAATATTATGTCAGTGAGTGTGTCCGAAGAAAAACATAAAAACCAAAACTTTAGACATTATATCAGAGTCACTGATCTTCTGAGCACAACACATTGTTCAGTTTAAACGGAGCTGTTGTCTCTTTGTAAAGGCAGAGGACATTTAAACTGATACTACCTTTGTGGAGCTACAGTCTCAAAGGAGCCATCACATCTATGGAAGAATATGACATTTCGCTATTAACGCTGCCTTAATTTTGAACAGTCCAAATGACCGCAAACCCAGAAGCAATATGGAGGAAAGACTCTCTTCAGATTTGTTAAACCAATGAGAAACCCAATCAAAGGGTTTCCCATTGCAATGCAAATGATGACTATTATTCCATTTTAGCAGATTTACACAACATTTGCTAAGAACCCCATGAGAACATAAGATGAAATTAACTTTAGATTCTTACTAAATCTTCACTGTCTGAGTCCGAGACACAAGGAGACAGAATCAAAGACATTCAAATGTATTCAGTATGTTCTGGCTCTGCAAATTGCTGTGAGGAGTTTGTCGATATGAAATTAATTGTATCCTATAGTGGAGGAACATAGCACAGAAGTCAGAGTTTGCACAAGAATTCCCAGTGGGATATAATGGATAATTTCCTTTGAATGCTGGCTGAATAAAGCATCAAGAGGCAATATACTACTGACCACGAATTTTCTTGGCTTCTGCACAAGCACACATCTGAACTTTGAGCAGTCACCCTACACGCTACCCAAACCAAATTTCTTGATATATGTAATTTATTGAAAACTAATCCATTAAGGTTGTATTCACCAGAAGAAACAGTGTCCCAGGAGATTTAACTATGTAAATAAATTGCTGCCAGCAGATGTCAAAAAGTAACAACAAGCAATCACTCACAGGAAATAACTATAGTGCAACCAGCACAGAAAGCACCTTATTTACACCACTATGTTTTTAAAATGTCTCCAAAGCCACAAATTTATTTAGTAAGGGATTTCAGTTAACTAGACAATGAGCTGCAGGTCATGGGGACTTTTTCCCCCTAAGGTCACAATTAAAACTGTTTGTCTTCGAGGTCAGTTTCTTATAATTACAGTGATCTGTCATTTCTTATTGTGGTCTGTCATAACTTGTTTCCTTTTTGTTTGGGTTTTTTTGTTGGTGTGGGGTTTTTTGGGGGTTTTTTTTTGAATGGTACAAGCTTCTGTCAATGCTCAGCTAAGACCAGTTTTCTATGAATCTTAATCTAATTGAAATGATGGTATACTATTTGATGAACAGAAGATTCAGTAGGTTATTCACATATTTACATTTGCCTGAAGTTTGGGCCATTAGTAAGAAAGCTTACTAAGCGACAGAAATGAAATACCGCGCCTTACTGGAGGAATGGATGCTTTGTCCTCTCCTTCAGTGGCAAGTCAGTGACTAACTCAGTGATGTGAGGATAGAAGAAGAAATTATTATTCTAAAAAAAATATCTTTTGTCCTATACCAAATCCATGGCAGCCAATCGCACCCCGATTCACTTGTTTTTTTTCAGAGATAGGAGAAAAAATATTGCTCGATATCTCTCTCTTGCTCCAGCAGTACATTGAGGCAAGTAGTTAAAAGTGCATGAGTTTTTCATTAAATAAGCTATCAATACAAAGTGCTTTATACGTATTACCAACAGATACTGCGCAGAGGAAATATTGCCTCCATCTTCTCAGTCTTGGGTCTTGGTTTCACCTTCTGTGTGAAATTACAGCTGATCTGTAATTCAACAGGGAGTTGTATAGACTGCTTCCTAACCTCAACGCTCTGACAAGTAGCAAAACTATTGGTGAGTACACGCTAGGAAATGTTAAAAAAAAACACCAACCAAGTATATGAACATCTACATACAGCTGCCCTTCTTCTGCAATCATTATAAAAGTCTTTCTTAATGTACAATAATGTTTTCTTAAAACAAGCCCCAGGAATAAGTCTTTCAGCTTGTGCCATGTGCAACTAATTTCCAAATAGCACTCAGCGGTAGGAGTTTGTTTCAGAAATAGAGAATGACGCATCATTTACAATACATAAAAGGAAATGAGAGTGAGTAATAAATACACTGTGTAATATTTTCCTTTCAAAATGGATACTGTAGGTTGCTGGCCTATTTTCCCAGCTGCTGAATGAGTAATGCCATGCCTGAAAATCTGCTCAAACCATTTATTCAGTGGATTGTTCAAATTTCCCAGTGAAAAATTGAAATAAAGTTCCTCCTGTTTCCAGGGGAAATCTTTTGCCTTCTCGTCTTCTCCATCAGTGAACCTCACGGAGAAATAACAATTTCTCTTACTGCTTTTTACCAAGTTCTCTCAAGTGAGTTCCCTCAACTTTTTTTTTTAAAGGGTCACCAGGAGAAAGCTGATTTTTCCAGACATATCTGATGAATGCACAAATAACAGACCTACAATCCTTTTCAGTCCTCAGTCTAAAAATTGAGTTATTAAAACACAGCCCTTGGACACAGTTTATGAATAGCTTTTCAGAATGCCTTCAAAAATCTAAATTGCATTTAAATTTGCAAAATTAGTTGGTAGTTAAGCTTTTGTTTTACTCAACCATCAAGCCAATTCGAACATACAGATCATTCTATAAAACACAGAAAAATCAACCACTTAATTGCAGCCTGCTAAAGTACAAAACTTCTGAGATTAACGAGGAAAGCCACCTCTCAAAACTCAGTTGGATTTTAAACTTACTCAACTTACCGTCACCTCTTTCAAACAATATCAGCGCTTGACTAACAGTTATAGAAACAAATAACCTTGGTTTAAATTTTGACTCTCACACTAAGATCAGACAAGTAGCACTGCTGAGAACAATGTAATTAAAATTGCACCATGTAATCTTGCTCAGCACAGTGATTCCCAGAACAGTTTCTATTCACATCAAACACAGTCTTTTGTACTTTAAAGAAAGACAGTCTTTGGCATCTTCCACAAAAGAACTGACCTGAGGGAAAGTATATTCTGTCAGTCAGGATCATTTATAAGCAACCTGAAATTTGTTTACATAGATAACCCAAGCAAAGAACATCAGGCCCCTTTTTAATAACTAAGAAAGAATGAAAAAACCTACCAAACAGGTAACATATACAGCCCAATAGCTATTATTTGACAAGCCAGGTGACACCACTATTCACATTTGTTACTTAAATGGATGGCATCGCTATCCATGCTCACATTTAAACAACTGGCATTGCATATGAAGCAAATGACAACGAAAAGCTGTGTCAATTACTTAACACAATCTACATTTCCAGTATACGCTATGGCTGGTAGTGCCATTTGGCTGCTTGCTGGCTTCCAAAGGTGGTTATCCGCTTTCGTTCAACGCTGTCTACGTAACGCTACCAGCCTATAGTTTGCATTAATGCAACCATAAACTAAGGTTGAGATCACCACAGTGTTCAATTCCAAGCTTTTTTGTCATCTTCAGGAACATGGATCATGCTGATAACTAACAGTTTCTGCAGAAAGCTGTGACCAATGAATAGAATTTTTCCTTATATTAAACTCCAGTCAACGAAAGGGTGCAACGGAAAGCTATCTGAGCCAACATCCCACAACAGGGACTGTTTGCAGAAAAAAACATTACACATACAATGAAAGCAGAATATCTCTAGTGTTGAGATTAAGGACACCAGAATACCCCCAGTGAACAGTATTTCTTTAAAATAATATAGCTTTCTATTATTTCTTATATTTCTCATTAGTGTCATTTATTTTCATATGGTGATCACTGGAGACAGATCAGACAAGATGCTGCCCTGCCACGCAGTAATTACAATACTAATTTAGTAATCAATATATAACTAAAATATTATTATCGATTACTCTCTTAGATTTAGTAAATTACAGTCATTCCTAAAACTACATAAATTCCATGTACCATCATAGTTGCCAACACAACAAAATTTGCTGGTCATTCAGTGGCAGATCTACATGCACTCAGTTAATTTATTTTTAAATATCCGACGTTTACTTTCATTTTCCCAAGTCAAATAAATTAAAAAAGCATGATTTCTCATCTTCCCTTAGAGCTGTTATAGGTACCATTAATTGCAAATGCTCTGATGACTGCACTGAGGATTAGTGATACAGATTTCCTACAGTATCACCTGACTTTGCAGTATTAGAATGCAGAAACCTTAGCATATTGGTTTGAATAACTGTCTCTTTTCCTTCACATTAGAATAACCATAATGATTACAATGCTTATGAAGCTTAAAGAGATAAGATAATAATCAGTCAATCTTTCCTTTGCTTCTGCTTATAAACCCATTTAAAAAAAACCCCAACCACTAAATCTGTGCATTTTTCCAGCTCATGTTCCCTCCCAAAGCATGTCTTTTGCGACAAATAAAGCACCATCCTTCTGTACACTGATATACCTCATTTGTGTTGCACTTGGCTAATGGCTACGATCATGACAAACTGAGAATTCATTTGGTAAATGTGATTTGCCAAAAGTTTTCAAGTGACAAAATGTTATATATTTACACACATGGCTGCTTAGCGACTTTGTAGTAGTTCTATCCAGGAATTGAGGTGTAAATAAAGAACTGTGCTCTATTAGAGAGTGCATGAGAAGTTTATAGATTTAGGAACAGAAAGGTTATCAGATTTCATCACCTAGCAACAAATATAATCTCATCAGCTCCCCTGTCTAGCAAGAAATGTATTATAAACTCCGCTGACTAGTGAGTTAACTTGGTAGTTTGAAGTTTAATGAACTCTACAGCTAATTAAAGTTAGCTCAGTGCTTCTGTAGGCTGTATGTTTGCATTTTAGCACATGCTTTATTCTGGAATAAACAGTTGCCATTCACTCATCAACAGATGGGTCACATTCAAAAGCTGACAGATTCTGAGGAAACGAGAGTACAGAAATGCCATGCATTTTCTTACGGCTCCCAAGAAAATTAGAATGGTTACATAACGCATGTAAATACAACGCACAGAAGCAATTCTGAGAACACGCAAGAGCCCTGCAGACTCCAAGAACGCAATCAAACTGTAGTGTCAACATGGTTTCCACAATGCAACTGGTGATGATTCCAGTACAAAAGATTGGTTTTACAACTCCACACTTGTCTCAAACATTTCAAAGTGATGGCTGTAATTACTCACTAGAATCATTTAACAATAGACTAGAACTTGTATCAATGAATATTAACTAAAAATAAAAATAGTTTTCAAGTACCAAAGGCTTTGTGTATTCAGCCTGCTAGACAACTTTCATTCCCTCCCTCCCCTTCTCTCTCCCGTTTTGCATAAATACTTTTATTATAAACTCCTGCCGTCTTGAAACTGAGGAGACATATTATTGTATAGGCAACGCCTGCTATTGTATTTCAATGCAGAGTGATATAGGTGCAGTGTTACCATCATACTTTAAAGTTGTTCATCTCATATTATTTTAGGAATGCAAAATCCTTAAATCGTCACCTCTGAGACTTTTGTTTTGAAAACCTCTTTATTTTTCCTTGCAAAGTTGAAGACTAAACAAAACCAGATTCCATTAAAAGCCCGTTAGATGTCCGTTAATGTTCTGAAGTTCTGCCAGAGACAAGACTAGAATGAATACATTCTTCACCACGGAAGCTTTCACAGAAGACTGAATTACAGAGAGCTGGATCCTGAACTGGCATAAACCATAGTCTTACTATCCATTTCCTACACATAAAATAGCTATCTTAGATGTATCCCAATCCCAATATACGAGAACATTTACTTGCAGAAGGAATCAGAGCCCAGCAGTCCTGGCTTGGTGAAATTTGGTTACCTGGCCAATCATGACAAGCAATCAAGAAATAAAATATAGACTCTTTACATTCACCCACATCTTTGCCTGTCCTTGCAGAGCAACCCTTTATACTGTTTGTATACTCAGTCTTTAGGCTACTCCACATAGCTCAAATCTTGAGAGCACGTGATGAACAAGCACCAAGGATGAATGTCCCCAGTTCTTCAAGGAAGTGTTTCTCTTGCAGTGATTTACAGCTGACATACCTGCCTTCCATCAGCTCTTTTGCTGACACTATCTGTCCATAGGAGGCTCCTACATAGCAACCGACAAAAAATTATACTGCTCAACTTAATTACCTTTCCAGAGCTGTTTCCCAATCTTACATTCCTCCTCCAGCTTTTCAAAACACCAGAGAAGTAAACACTAATTTACTATTGCATCCACTTGTTGCTGCAGGAGGCTCTGCATTTCTCTCTCTTTTTCTTTTAAGGTATCTAGAATACCTTCCTTTATAGTTGTAGAAAATAAACCAACTTTTAACGCGACTTAACATATTGGGAGTTCTAGGCTTTGTAACTGTAAATTGCTCATTTGAGGTCACACAGTCAAGTTCCAGAGCCAGTGCAAGAACTCCGGCTGGCGCTCTCCATTGCAGGGACCTGCCAACCGGCCATGAGTCTGTAGGGCACTACTCGTATGCAATAGTCTGAAGCAGCACACTACATGAAGTTGCACGCACCCTGGAAGAACAGCAGGCATTCTGACACAAGCATCAACACTTGCTTGGGAAGAAATCCAGAACTGCAAAGACAGTTGATCGGCATTTGTAAAACAGGCTCTGAACTTTAACTACCACCTGAAAGCACTGTTTGACAACAGACAGCGTTACAAAGACTGTCACTTTCAGAAACAGCAAAACTTTTTGTAGGCAGAGGCATGTTGACTTTATTTCATTGTCTACTTGTACAGGAGCCGTCAGTTTTTTTATTGGCACTGAAATGGGTTTTGGATACTACAATTGAAAATTCATTTGTTCAAAATGCATATTATAACCTATAGAAATCAGGTGCAGTCACAGAAACTACCTGAGAAAGTTCACCTCAAGGGCAAGCACATAGCCAGGGATGCTCAAATCAGTATTTAGGATTAAAAAGGATACTTAAAATTCAGTTGTACCAACATGAGCATCCAAATGTTGAATATGGACAATACGTAGACACTACTATTTGGAAACTCAACCTAGTGCATTTAATTGTTACAAGAAATGGAATAAAATGCACCAAAGAAGCTTCAAATACCATAGCTCTATTCCCATTCCCAGCTAGGCATTATTTATGGAACACGGACCAGCCTTTTAACAAGCAGACACCAGTTCTGCAGTTAGTGCAAATGGTACAACATGGAATAACAGCAGTAGGAAAAAATCAAGAACGAGCAATTAGATTCCATAATGCTATACAACATTATGGTTCAGACAAACAGAAAAGGAATTAACATATTCAAAAGGAAAGTGTTACTGTTTGAGTGAATTCTTTAACTCCTAGGCTACAGGACAGATGGAGATTTCATTCATGTTGAGAGTGTTTGATTCTATGTGACAGAAAAAACTGCATCCAATATGATTGCTCCTACTGCTGAGCTCCCAGACAAAGACAACACTAGCACTGTACTCTTGGTAAAAGCAACCCTTCTTTTTTTTGTTAGTTCTGCCTCCACCAGTTACTCCAAATGTGGTTTTTTGACTCCAGGTTCAACAAAATAATCTCTAAAAATGAAAATATTCTTAATATTAAATTTAAGTTAAACAAAAACAAAGAAAAAAACCACACCCAAAACCCACAAACAAACAACAAAAACAAAAAACACAAAGAAGAAAACCCAGATTTTCAAATTCAAAAGAATTCTGAGCCAAAAAGTAATTGTTCTCACAGGTCCATAAGGTGTATTATGAGGTGTTACCCCAATAAACAAATGTGTAATACTACTTAAGAGTTACATCCAAAACAGAATTTCATTATTTTTAAATAAACAGTGAGATTAAATAGATTTACAAAAAATACAAAAACATTAGTGCCCCATTAAAAAAGGACCACCTTCCAACCAATAAAAACTATTTTATGTTCTTTGTCTTGTTTGAAGTACTGTGTGAGGCAAACCAGATAAAAAACAAATTCTATTACTTTTTTACACGGACCCAATATCCATTCTGTGCAGAAACAAATACTGGTGCTGTGTAAATTAATTTCTTGCTTATTAAAATAATATCACATTTCCAAAGGCACAGAAGGGAATTAGGGATTTCTCTTTTCAGATTTTACCTCCTCCATAAATCTTAAAACTTTGCACATAATTAATTAAAAACTGATGCAGTGTATAACTCATCGTTTTTTATATATATATATATGTCAGCTAACATTTCTCATTAAGGCTACAGATTTTGCAATTGCAGCTGCTGTGTGGCAAATCAAGTCTTTTTATATGCACCCCTCATAAAACCACCTATGTTACAGATTCAGATTTTTTTTTTGTGTGGTTTGTTAGGTTTTTTTTCCTCTCCCAGGCAGATATGTATATTTCTGCTATTCCCTTAAGATAGCATTTACCTGAGAAGCAGGAGTTCAAATGCAGCATTTTAAGAAAGCCCCAAAAAAAGACACTTCTTAGCAAACATCAGAGCAGAGCAAATAATTCAGAATAATCATTTATTTATTGGATTTGCCATTTATTTTTCTATTCACCATAGATTACTAAATTCTTATATGTAAATTATTCATGAACTTCTGCCAATGCTTCTTCCATTTAAATTACTATGAAAATGTAGTTGCAATTATTCAGATTTCAACATTGGCTCTGTCAGTTTTTTGGAGCACTGGTTCTGTTCCATGATTGGCTGCAACTTGCCAATTTGGAATATGTTTCAAACATTACACTTGAGTACACAGTTCAAAATTTACTTTGTCAGGTCTATACTTGCAATTTGTGCTCTGAATATAATGTTTTCTGACATTTCCATACTGACAAAATCTCTAGTGTAGACACAGTTATATCTTGCTTCGATGGATGTTTCAGTGGCATTATTTCAGTTATTTTCAGTGCCAAAGCCATTACCAAAATACGTAAGACAGACAGAAGAGTTCTTTGACATTAACTGTCTCTGTGTTTTCTACTCTTTACTACTATTTATAAAGGTGCTGCCTGTGCCTGAGTCAGCAGGGCTCTTGCTAACAACCCCGGCTTGCTGCTGCTCAAGCTGTCCTTAAACCGTGCGCCCAGCACTTAAGGGGTAACACAACAGACCACATCCCGAGAGTCCAAAAGAGAGACAAGGGGATGGCAAGTAACAGTCCTTCTAAGCAGCAGGTCCAGACCTTGGCTCATCACTTGATTCCCTCCACCCAGGAGGGAGTACTCGGCCATACGGAGCTGTTCATCGCTTTAGGTAAAGCGTCCTGGCATCGCGTCAGGCCACCGCGGCCAGAAGTCCCTATTCTTCTCCAGCACCTGGAGCTTATGCGCGAGCGCAGCGGGAAGCCCTCGCTACTGCCCCTACAAATCTCCTCTGCTAAAAAAGAGGTTGTGAAACTTAAGGACGTAGAGACAGTTCACTACCAAATTAAAAACAGAGTTCCCCTAACGTAAGGTGAGTCCTGGGGGTTCTTGTTCTTCAGTTCCTTTATTGTGTTTTGTTTCTGGATTCCTCCCAAGTGTGTCACTGCACCTACTTCAAACTCAAATGGAAGGGGGAATGTAAAAATTTTTTCACCTCAATATAAGCATTACTAAAGGTCATCAAATTTTCATTTCAAAATCTCTAAGGCTACCTCTGAATCCATATTTGCACCTTTATTATTGAAACATTGTTTTCTACCCAGTGTGTCTCAAGCACATGTTGACAGTCAAATGACCTGACTACCATGCAGGTAAACACAGATCAGAAGGAGGGCCAGGCAGAAAAAACAGAGCTACAGAAAATGTTGCAAGTTGCAAAATAGTAATTCACCATTCTTTCAAACTTTCAACAGTTTACTTTTTCAGAGATACTTCTTGGAAGAGAAAGATTGTAATTGGATCTCCCAGAGTTAGCAGTAATGCATTTTACATTAGAGAGCCTGATCTTGCTTCACAAGGTTGAACAATGTTTGCAAGCCAGTAAAGCCACAGCACTTACTGTAATACATTCCTTTTCCACAAAACAGTAAGCTCCAACAGTGATGGAGAAGGCACTCAATTGAAAAGATCCAAATAAGAAAGTATCGTCATGTGAAATAAGGGTAGATTATGTACTATATTCAGACTACTTATTTCAGGAGTGAAGTTTACATAAGAAATGCACCTTTTTAATGGTACAGACAAAAAAACCAGTTGAAGAAGTAGTAATATAATCTAAAATTAAATCTAATGTAATCTTAAGAAGTCAACCTAAAATTATGTTAGTAATTGTAACTGGGATTTATGAACAAAGCATTTTTTTAAGAGGATGTATTTTATATAAGTTTTTCTTTGAAGTGTCTGGGCAGCACATCAAAGGGAATACAGCATGCTTATTCTCTAGGGATGATTCTTTAAAAAAAATCATCCTGCCAGAGAACAGGGACCCGTAGAAAGTGTATTGGGGACACATTTTGTCACTCCTCTCCACAGAACAAATGCGCGTAGGCAGGTTCTGTCTATTGCCTTCAATGAGGATTTGATCAAGTTGCAGCTGTCTGATAATTGCTTTTTGGTACAAAGAACAGCATACGTGCTACCGAGCTGGGGAATTAGTCATCTCTCCAAAAACACACACAGGAACATGGTACGTCGCTCAGACCCGGTGAGCCATCTTGCTGGGACCATTTGGAGTAGGTGGAGATTCTCAGCTCACTGCATCCCAATTTTTAGTGGAAAGCAGGCTTGAGCCATAACATATGAAGGCAAAACGGGGGACAAAACGTGCGTTTCGTGCAACTTTTTTCAGCAGCACCAAGCTTTTCTTTTCTATTTTCAAACAAGCATTCCAATAGCACTTGAAGGATCAACTCTGAATGCTTTTGCAGCCTGGATACTCAGAGGAGCAGAAGTAAATCAGTTAAATTAAAAAAAAAAAAGGAAGAAGAAATCTAGATGGTGCAGTGCAAAATTTTGTGCAAGCCACTGATGCTGCAGCAAATTGATTTTCCCACAGGTTCTGCAGCTTTGCACTGCCTTTTGAAGTACAGAAGCTAGATATATTTTGCTACATACACTCCGCTGAACTAGAGCCCATAACGGTTTTGTATTTTGCTGAACATTTTTCATCTGATTAATGTTATGTTTACCAAACTATAAATATAGGGTGATGCCTCCTTGAAGAAGTAATTTAACTTTTCTCCTCTATTTTTGCACACTGTTTTTGCTGTGTGTTTTTAAATAAATGGCATAAACATAAAACTAAAATCAGATCCCTACATTTCTTTAAAAAGAAAAATCTATATATAAAATGTAAAGATCTGTAACCATCTAATATATCCGTATCAAAATATCTGTAACCATCCAATGTAAACCAGGAATTGGATATTAACCATACAACATGCGTTGAAGTTTAATACAACATTAACTAGTTATTCAATAAAATAGAAAATTATTGTGTCATCTAATCAGATGACATTGTAAGAGTTTTTTAAAGTAGAGTCTGAAGTTTAGCTTCAGTCCCTTCTAGGAAACCTTTGCTGTCATAAACTCAGCCTGGCTCTTTTGTTTACTTGTTTGCTTCAGAGGAGAGAGTCAGGACATATGGTTCTTTGGCTTTATCTGTTAACCTGAAGATTTCTGCTTTTACTTCCTCACATGAAGAGGACACTAATTCTAGCCTAGTTCTTTTGTACCCACTGACAACTGATTAATAGACTTGAGCTCAGATTCCTAATGTGAAAGGGATTTCTGCATTGGTCTCAGAAGGGTTTGATTAGGTTGTAATTAGAAAATGTTCTGTTGAATGGATATGCAAGTGTACCAACACACCAATCTTCACAGAAATACTTTTCCTTCTCACCTTTCTTCCTTTTCACAGTTATATATCAGTAGTGGCCAGAGGTGCTGGAGAAAATGGAGAGCTTTTCAGTGCCAGGTGCAAGACACACATAGTAGGTGACATTTCCCCCTTGGCCACAGTGTCATATAGATCCTTCAGAGCTTTGTGAAGCACTGGAAATGCCATTTTTCAAACTTAGACTGCATCATCCCGGGGTAAAGAAATGTCTTTGCTATGGATTCAAACCAGGGCTTCTTTCGAAAACTCATTACATAACAACTAAATTCTCATATCTCATTTTGCCATTTTTTAAATAGCTCAGTACATTTCCCCTGTGCTAAGCATTCCGTATTTTGTGTAGTGTACAGATTGTAAACAATGCTAAAATTAATTTGTATCTCATGCATTCAGCTTCATCCCGACTTAATCATTCTGCTGTGTGTTAACTTAGATAAATGCCTGACAATGTTATTGACACTTCAAAGAAAATAAGCCATTTTCTTCATGAATGTACATCAGCACTGCTCACGTTCACCAGAGGGGGGGGGAAAAAAAAAAAAAAAAAAAAAAAGCAGAGACGGATAGAGGGATAAGATCAAAAATAATCCTGGCTTAATCCAAATTCCATTTCCCCAAATTTGCAAGCATTGTAGTGCAAATAGTTCACTAAATTATACTACTCTGTCCTCCAAACAGCAAGGAGCCATGAACAACAGACTGATTAGTCAGCCCCTGTTCTGAATGGCATTAAAATGATTTGTTTTTCTCACATCTCTCAACTATCTCTCATTTGAGAGCACTGTTCATTTTAGTCCTAGAATAAACTCCATTCCAAATACACTGATGACTCCTGACACTTATTGGGGAAAACAAATTATTTCCATCAGAAACAAAGAATCTAGCAAAGTAATAGAAAATAATACTTTTTTCATTAAATGGATTTATTTTCCTGCATCAACATGTTTAGATCTTTTATTTGGACTCAACAGGGCAAAGAAAATACTCATTTTTCTGCAAAACTAATAAGGCAATGATTTCTTACCTACCTGACCTAAAGCTCTGTACTATAATTGAAAAAAAAAAAAAAACCCAAACAAAAAACCACCATAATAATTTTGTTGCAATATCAAACTACAAACAACTTACAGATGCATGTTATGTTTACTTTGAAAATTCAGAATGAGTATTTAGTTTCCCTCTTTTTTGATTGCACACCTTCATTTCACTCTCCTCTTCACTCCAATTAATTTCAACAAGCATTTTGTGGTCCTAGACATAACTTTCATAAACTTATCCAGTACTGATGTTACTCAATCTGGTAGATAAGCAAACAAAATGTTTTGTCATTAGAACAATTAAATGGTTTTGCTATGTTTTCAAATCTTGCTAACCCAGTGTTTTTCCATTACTATTTCACAGCTTTGAATTTTTGTCCAGATACAAAAGAAATTTGTTTTTATTGTTTGGGGTTTTTTTTTTTTGTTTTTACAGAATGTACAAATTTCTGTTGGACAAAGATTTTTCCCTAGACCAGGTTCAGTTTGTCCTATGGCTTCTTAGAGCATTGCAAGACTATAACAGGGCAAAATATGAAGAACAAGCACCAATATGGCAGAAAAACGTGACAAAAATGAATGTTACATAACTAAGCAGTTTCTTAGCCTTTAAATCTGACATTCCGAATAGCACCGACAGCGTTATAAAAAGCTAACTTTGTAGTACAACTTAGGTTGACATCTTGAGTAAAGAAAACAAAATTATTATTTTACTAATGTTGAAGTATAGACATATATTCTTCTGGCCACTAACAAATTTATTCACTAAATAGTACAACTACTGAAATCGCAAAAAAAAATGAGGGACATTAAAGTATTTGATGTGATACCAAAGGCGTTAGCAATAAAACTGGGGAAACTCAAAATCAGAGTTTACCATATTTGGTTTTGCAGCTTCACACATTTGGTTTAATGGGACTCAATCTACTGTTTATAAATTATGTATTACACTTTCCACAATGTTACAGGGAGTATTATATGAATTGGTAAAAGTAAGATCCCAGGTACTGTACCCAGGTTCACAGGAATGTCTGCAAAGATTTTTAGATCCGGGTTTAACATCTAACTTTTCATGCAGAGACTACAGGGAAGCTATTCTCATTCCAGATTTTCAATATCACTCACTAGTTCTGGGGTCCCAGGTTACGGCATCAGAGGTGAAATTATCTCAGATTAACCCTGTGAATTAGTGAAATTGGGATTTCTTCCTCATTATTGCAGCTTGCTCATTCAAAACACATAGCTGCTATCAAAGCAGTTGCAGTCCTACCTCCACAGTAAGCATATTTGTCCCGTTAACAGGTGCTTACAATTACACATAAATACTTCCTTCACATGAAGGAACTCTATTTCATTTAGTGTCTCCTTAAAAATACTTTGTGATTTAAAGATGAAAAACTGATACAGAGAGTTGTCAGTAGCCATCCCAGGTTGACAATACATCCCACCTACATTGCGCATTTGATTGCGGCAAGGCTTTGCACAACATCAGGATCTGTATCTATGGAGAACACTTAAGGAACATGTTATTAATACGTGCTTTTCAGGTCAGATTCTGCTCACTTTAGCTGAGTACTCTTTTTGAAAAGACTTTTTCAATATTAAAAGAGTATGATTTTGAACTACGCTTTTATAAAAGTTTGTTGGAAATTGTAGATCGAACACCCATTAGTGGAGCATTAAGCACACTTCTAAAATAATATGCAAACCACTTCACCAATTGTGAATATCAATAATCACTAGAAGTTTCTAGAACATTTTTCCATCTTCCTGCGTTTGGATCACTTTGAAATCTCTTCTGCATAAACATTCAGATGTACAATTTTTAAAGCTACTTTGTGCTAGTTACTCTATGTTCTGCCACTGAATAGTTACGTGACCTCATATAGTTTTGCAGAAAAAAATATTCAATAGAGATGATGCCAAATGTGGACGATTTCTGCAAATATCTCCTTTATAATAAGTAATAAGAATGTCAGCTCCACTTGAAACTTTTCCCTGTACTTTTTAAATATGTAATGAATTTTGAGTGAAGAGTTTGTTATGTTCCCTTGAATCTGTGGTCAGAAAGACTGGCAGTCACATTTTTCGTGTCTAGTTCTCTATGACTAACCCAGTGACCAGTGTCTGAATGCATAAATACGAATCAAGTTCTGATTACCAATTGCAAAAAGCCATAGCTATATTTTCCCAGTCTGAACCTTTTACAAAATACATGTGCTTCATGGTTCTTCTGGCACTCACTGAAAAACTTGAGCCAACTGATAAAGTCTTGTAAAGTTCTTACATATTTAAGTAATGCTGAAGCAGTTTTGCGTGCATTGCTCTCAGTCACAGGTACAGATGTACAACTGTGTACCTAATAGATCAACTGTCTATTTACTTACCATAATTACTTGTGTACTTTTGAGAATCGCACACACGTGGGAGTGTGGGAAGTTCTGAAAACTTGGGCCCTTTTGTTTTTCACAAAAAGAGACCTTCTTTTCTCTAGTTTAATGGTAGTGTTGCATACAAGCAACTAGGACTTCAAATAAGGCTGAAAGATATTTATCTTTCAAGAATGCTACCCTAAGTGTTAATTTGGGGAGCTAAAAACACACCAGCTCCCTACGGTGATGTAACGCTTTCAACAATTGATCAGGTCAATTAAAACCTAGGAAACAGACCCAATTCGGAAGTTAAGGACCAGGTAAAAAGATTCATACAAATCCACATAATGATAACTAACTGAACAAATATCTTCTGTTAATTTCTATCTCGGATCACAAAAGAAAAAGTGAACACTTACGGACTTTTATCACAGATTCTGCCAAACTGAAGCAAAACAAAAAGTCCCAACCTCTGAGCTGTCAATTAGTTACTGTGCTCTTCCTTGTGAGCTTTTCTGTCAGTTATGCATTAAGAAAATGTAAATGATAGCTTCATTACTATATTTTCTATGAACTTGACAGCTGCTTTCAACAGTGTTGTTAACTTGAACTTGCATTTAATAAAGTCTCCTTTCTATATTATTGTGAGCAGCACATTATTGTCCATCTTTGTTTAACACCTTTTGTCCTTGCTGACTCTTCTTCACTGACAGTTTAGGCTTTATCAGCTAATACTTGCTTTGTTAAGTGTCCCTGATACCCAGTAAGCTGACCAACAAATCATGGTTGGGGGCTGTAGAAAATACTTCCCAAAAGCAACATGATTTTGGTCTCAGCGGCAGAAGTTTCCATTATTACAGCAGAATTCAAAACCAGCTTGCCACACATGGAATAGAGCTAAGTATCTCAGTAACTGTGCTGAAAAGTGTGAGAAATTTATTTGTCATGGAGCATTCAACAGAACACTCCTAATGCTCCATACAGTCAGCAAGTCACCCATCCACAGCATCATTCTTCCGGAGAGAGGCAATCCTTGCAGAGAAGGAGAGAAAAGGAAAGCTCTCCTCAAAATACCTCCAGTAGGACTGAGGCGGCAGCACTTCAATACGTACAAAAACGCATCAGCCTGCTCAGCAAGCTTTTCCCCTGACTATCCTTCAAGGAAAGTGAATTCATGGGCTCTTCCGCTTCTCCAGCCCTGCGACATGAAAGGAGGGCTACTGAAGGCTGCCTCTAACTGCAATCTGCCACGTTCATTTTTATTTCAATGGAAAATTTTGTGTAAAGGGTAGGGATGTCTCAGCAATTACCAATGAACAGAAAACAAAGGAGACTTCTGAGGTATAGTTCTTACCCAACGAGGCACAGGGCACACAAAGCTCTATACAGCACTGCATACTATATCGCAACTTCATCACAAACTCGGGAAAAAAAGTACAAGTTCAGAAACAAGACATTTCATGTGTTAACAGCACATTATATATGTTATAGCATCATTTCACTGATTCTGCTACTATCAAGGTCACACGTATGTGAAATTCCTGAGTAACACCAAGGCCACTTTTCCCTTGAAGTATTATCACAAGTGAACAATAATTATTCAATGCAGGGTTTTCAAAGACATCTAAAAACACATTATAACTTCCCTACTGTTCCTTATACACTGTGAATAACAGTTTAAAAGACACAGAAATTTGGGAGTCACTTTAGGCAAAGCAGAGGGAGAGGAGAGAAACTTAAGGATTCTGAAAACAGAAACTAAGTCAAAGGAATAAGACCAGAAGCTTATAATGAATCATAATATCAGGCTGGAGCACTCACAAACCCTCCTCAGTACCAAGAGCCAGCTATGGGCCCCTAAACAACTTTTTGGCATGGTCTCTCAAGGTTTAATTCCCTTAGGTCTCGATGCATTTTCAGACTTCACACTCCTGCTTCTCCACTTTCAACTTGAACTGCCAACAGCTCACCTAGTGGGACTGTTAGCATCTCCCTCAGGCTGGGACAGCTCCAGCAAGGGAAGAAATCTCTGAAAATACACGCATAGCGCCGCACCACATCCACAAAGAGAGGAGTTGGCCAGAGACGGAAACAGGACGGGACTTCTAACTGTCACAACATCCTATTTCATCTTATCGTTTTATTAACTCAGCCACTTTGCAAAAGTAGTGAAAAAGAAATTCAAAACCCTTGCTTTACAACGTGTGGCAATGGTTTCAAGGCTCTCCCCACATACCAAGGGGTTGCCTCTGGTTCTTATTTGCATGTATTTGGGTGAATCACTACCATACTGTGGGAACAGAGGGTTTTGAAAACTTCTATTTCCCTGCTAGCTTCAGTTTACACAATTTGCAGAAAAGAGGCCTTTTTGGCCTTTTTTTATAGGCCACAAAATAGCAGGATAGTTTTGAAGTAATAGCAGCTATTAGGAGAAAGAATAGGAAATAAAATGAACTTTTATCCCTTCAGAAATAACCTTAGGCTCAAATCCTCCTGTCCTTTTTAAGGCAAATCCTTCTCTTAATATCAAGGACATGAAGGCTCGGATTCCTAGCTCCCCTCTTCCTCTAACCTACAAAATGATTCAGTTAGGAAAATAAACCCTCCCATCAGACTTCTATAATCTTGGAGGAAGAACAATTCTGTCTTTTTGGAATTCACGGTGGGAAAGAATGCAAGGCCATGCATTGTATTCTTGCTCTACTTTATAAAGTCAAATATTTGAACAGTTAATTTCATTCTGCCTCAAGCAATTATTCCATAAAATATATTGCTACAGAAAAGCATAAAATGTCAACATTATTCCGCAAAAAGTAGTACAATATGTCTATAAATAAGGACATAACTACTAACAGGTCCCTTTATTAGCATTATTTTGCTGTAGATATTTAAGTTTGAAGTGTACTGACTAGAAGATGCTGCCAAATGAGGGGAGGGTTTAGTAAGGAAGATCATAATTGTACTGTTTCATGCATATTTTTTTTTTTTTAGGGAAAAACTGCTTATTAGTTTTAGAAAACAGTCATCTTGTTGACTAACTCACCTTTGAAAGAGAACTATGAACATATAATGGCCTGTTTCTGTGCCATTTCATCAATTGGACTCTTCCCATTGGCTCTGTTATCAGGCTATACATTGGATTCACTAACAAAAGCATATCACTTTAGTACAGTAATCAGCATGTGTGTGCAGGAAGAGATAAAAATCTTAATCAACTGTAGAATTACATAATTCAACTGATTTTATTTGCCAGTTCCTGGTATAGTCACTTCTGCACACAACGACCTAGCTGTACCTGCACATGCACGTCAAGGACTTTTCACCGTCCCGTGCAAAGAAAGCAATGCAAGTAATTTAAAAGAAAAAGACTGATTTAACTCTCCCTCTTCTGTAAAGAATTCCAACAGCTTCAGCTGAAGTTAGGCATAACTATAGCATCTGTAGTCTTCTAAGAACGATCTCAAATAACCAGGATTTAGAAGTACAGGACTGGATTCCATAAGAATATTTACACATGTAGCAGAGCTACATTGAGGTACTGCATCAGCTCTGCAATCTAGTCCACAAACCAGGAGAGAAATCTGCAAAAGTTAACATATAAATGACTTGAAATGCTTGAGAATTGCAAACAAATTCCACCCTGTAGGCTCAAAAAAAAAAAAATTCTGGAATTGATATGGTAGTACTTGAACACAGCCATTACCCGACTCAGCATTTTGCTAAGTACTGTTCCCAGGGCTGCCATCCTAAAACAGACATGCTAAGCAGAAAGAGAATTGAAGGTATTCTATTAAAAGGAGATTGCTCCAGTGGCCAGTCTTTAAAGCTTCCTACATTTATATTAGACAAATACAGCTAGCTCAATGTTTTAGAGATACTTAAATTTAAACCAGGATATGCCTGAACTACAACGTCTGCTGAGGCAAAGTATTTCTTCTACAAGTCAGTGTATCAGGGCAGTTAATCTTTGAAGTCCTGGTAATTGCTTATATATTTGCCAGATACTTGAGGACTTTTTAAAACTGAAGGCAAAATATAGGTGCAAGAAATTCTGTACAGATGCCCCCTCCAAGAAGATGACAGAATGATTCACAAAGGTCCATTAAGCATGTTCTCTGCCCCGCTCACCCTATAAGGTCCTAAATAATGGACATAGTATAAAACAGCCTAGATTCATAGTTTTCTCAGTGAAGAAGCAATTTTACATCCACAGTTAGGTTAGGAATCAAATGACAAAAGAAATGTTATACATCAGGAAACATTCTTACCTCTTGCTTCAAGCCTGACTAACACCTGATCTACACAGTTATGGAAGCGTTGCTGCTGACAGTGATTTCCTTAAAAAGCGGTCTATTAGCACAGATTCAATGATGCCTGACATTATACTTTTCCCATAAATATTACATAGCAGCTGTACTATTTAACCACACAAGTTTGAAACAAAGAAAGAAAAAGTGATACAAAAGCTTCAGAGGCTTTGCTAGTTTTCTGGTCATACTTTGAAAACCTTTTGATATTACTGTGGTCTTTACCTGTAACTTCCTGGACAAAGAACTATACATCAGGTATAGCTTCCAAGGTAACTGGAATATCCTTGCTAACCTTTCATCAAGGAACACTCACCAAGGAGCAGCTCTTGCTTTACTCTCATCGATGTTCTTGGGGACTCGTGTTACTCAAAGTCAGAAAGTTCCTTGGCAAAAGTGGCAGGATACAGGATGACCCACAAGCTGGTCATGGAGTACTGTGGGGCCACGTTCTTTGGAGGTCCGTAGGGGTAATGGGAGCTGGGGCAAGAGGACACCTTCTGGTGGGACAACTGGAATGACTACTGCTTTCACCAGACAGACTCCTTCTGACAGGCAACGTGAAACAGAGCGCTAGACTTCACCACTACTGACCAGTCTGTTCAGTTACAGATTTCATCAAGAACTTCGATTTCCTTAAGGCTTTGTGCAACCAAACAGGACTATCCCCAACCTGCATAAGCGCAGAAGAAAACAAACACCTGGTTTTATAAATTGCACATAGTAGTTACAACATCAAAAGATACTCAAGAGGAACACATTACTGCAATCTAATCAAGACATAACAGGACAATTGTTGCCTATAGCAACGTTGTATCTTCAGCATCCATAACCTGTGTCTAACATAGCTTCCTCCATAGCTGAGAACCCATCACAACTTTCAGACCTTCCTGAAACCCTGAAGGAAGACCCAAGCGCAGCAGCAGCTTGTTGCAACTCCATCACAGAAAGCTGAAGCAGCATTAATGAGGAACAATGGTTAATGCAGCTGTTCAGCAGTTGGCCCTTTTTATCACTAGCCTGGGAACACTAAAATCACCACAGCTGAGACCAGGGTATGAAGATCTTTGCTGTAACACAACCTGCCCTGGTAGGCATTAATCAGCCTATACAAGTATAGAGAGCTGATTAGACTAACAATTCCTCTCTAAGGCTCCATGATTAAAGCAGAAAGAAAATACATATACAGTCAAAGACACACAAGAGGCTACAGATTACAATGTAGGTGTCAGCAGTGTTAAGACCATATTTTGTAGCAGTCGTAACAGCCAGTTATCGAGCTGCTTTTTAACACGGGGCAGTTGTGTGATACAAACATCGCTTAAAGGAAACTGTATAGACCTTAGGTGTGTATCAGTGAGGCTGTATTCAAACTGATTTCCTGCCAATGCACCGAAGAACAGCGTTGTTCTTCGACTATAGTAAGGACTGTTTTCTGGAAGTAAAGCACCATCTTCTGGCATTCACCTCTAGTAAATGGATCTTCAACCAGCACTTGTTCCTTTTGCATCTGGTTGCCCCAGGTGAATTTCCCAAGAGGGCTCCCTCATCTGCGAACTATTAAATTGTGACTCTGAGAATTAATAAGTAGCAAAGCAAGCAGCAGATCACAAGGTGCTTTCCATCACCGACTCCTATTTGGCAGATGTTAAAACACATCTCCAATACCAAAAGCCTCACAAAACCATTGGCTTGTACAGCTCCAATTTTGCGTTACTAGTTTTTTGCTGTATCTCCTATAATTAGTAACATACGTATAATAGAAGAACATTCTGTATGGAAGAAGAATATTACTTTGGTGTTATTTAGTGCAATGTATTGTTCTGGTTTATTTTGAAGTAGAAAAACCATTACACTCCTGCCTATTGTTTCTTCTGGTTGATCCCATTTTCCTACTTGGTTCTTGTGCTCTAGTGAAGACTATCCAGATGACAGAATAGCCAGGAGGAGGTGAAAAACCACAGTAGTCTTTAAGCTCCATAAGTACCTTTGGATATAACACAATGACATTCTTGCCTCATCAAATTCAGGATTCATGCAGATTTTTCTTGTGCCTCTACAATATTGTAATGGATATAAATCTCATCCCTTGGACACAGCCATTATTCTTTTCTAGCTTTCTCCTGGCAGTCTCCTGTTATACCTGTCTGATCCCTTCCAAAGATGTTTGCTACCCACAGCTGGAGCTAGTCTCATCCTGTACCACTTTTCCTCTCCCTTGCATTACACACTCTTCCCCTCTACCCCAAATCTTTTTTTTTTTTTTAATTTTGTTTTCTCAGCTCCTTTTAAAGTTTTCTCTCCTGCAGTTACTAGCCAAATTACAGACTTCTAAAATTCATTCACCACTCAGTATCTTTAAACACAGTAACCTCTAATTTCTGTTGTCCTGCATTTCCCTTGTACCACTTAATTCTAGAACGTGTTCTGGGATACAACAATGCATTAGGTAAGTGAAACTGGGAACAGAAAATGGCAACTATATAGTTTGGAATTCTGTGTTTACACCGAAATATGCATACATGAGATATAGTTAATGGATACTGCAGTATTGCCTTCTTCAACTAAGTAGATGTACATGAATTTATTTTAATATACTTAAGCCAATGAAATACTATCGCTGTGTAAATTTCATTTTAGAGGTATTTTAGAAATTAGTTATTTTTTGTAAAAATAGGCATTTTAGAAACATTTAGGTAGAAAATAGGTATTTTACAAACTAGAATAAATTTGCAAAAAGTGACATCTTTTCCTGATTTTGTTGTGGTACTGGAAAGGGAGTGGAAATTAAATTAGCCTTAATGTCATATACAAGTTGTGCCTATTTTAAGTATTTTTGTCTCACTGGCTTTGATTGTATAAACCTAACAAAAATAAATGTTTTTTTAAAAATGCCTGGTTTGTACTTTAAGCTATCGTATGGCTCATTTTTAAAAGGGGAAAAGGCAGGTTCATAGACTGAATTATCTGTGTAAAAGTTTCCTAATTGGCCTGCAATTTACAGAAAGCCCTGGCTCTTAAATATGATTTCTTCTCAATTCAAAAGAACTGAATTAGCAGAATGCAAGAGAATCGATGACATCAACTTGTAATGTATTAATTTTCATGTAAATGTAACCTGATTGAAAATGAAAAATTGGCAGTTTTTGTGTGCAACTCTGCTCTGCAGTCTTTATTTGGAACTTTTATTTGTCAAAATGTGCATGACAGGAGAAGCTCAAAGAATCAGTCAAAATCACCTAAGATTTGCAGTAGATGAAACAAACAGATGATATATCTTTGTAAAGAAATACAAGTTTTAAAGAAGAAATTAAATTGTTCATGTTTATGTTGTTCCCATATACCTGAGTATTTCTTCAGAAGTCCTCAGAAGTTTGATGCAAGCCTCAAGTACATTCAAGTGGAAACTATCTGACCAGGAGGAAACTCAGTCTTACTGGACCTCAGCTAAATATCCAACACTGAGGATCAAGGTCTTCCTTCTAATAAATTCTTGAAATCCAGGTGTTTCTGCATGGCACTGAGTACAAGAAACTCCCAATGAGAAGTGTGGAAGATCCTTTAGAATATATAGCTTGAATAAATCAGTGTAAATTTAACTTAATTCACTTTATTGGCATATAAGGAAGTTTACACAGGATTTCAGAACTGTCCTTGAAAGATGAAAACCTACCTGTTTTTTCCCAATAAATGGCATATAATGTTACTTGATCCTGTTTATTGTAGATTAACTTAATCAAACCAATCCAACCAATCCATGTGAAAAAAAAAAAAGCATTACCAGCTGCTTTATTTCATCTTGGTCATAAATTCAATACCTAGAGTAGGTTCTCAGCTGCAAGTTCAGTGGACTCAAAGCAGATCCACATGCAAGAACTATGTCAATGGACATTTTCCAAAACATTTTTCTTAAGATGGACACAGCAATGGTCCATTGAATGCCATATTTAAGGCCAATTAACATTAAAAAATTGTTTCTTAATATACATTTTAAGTAAAACAATTTTGCAAAGGATAAATCATCTTCTGTCTTATAGAGACTACATCACACCTACAAGAATTTTGGATTTTTAAAACAAATGCAATGCATGTAGATACATAACTATTCTACTGCTTGCTAAGTATAACTGAAAAGAACCTAGCCTAAACTTGTATTTGAATATATGTTAATATAATTCAGCACACCTGAAAAACCTTTAACAATTCTATCATAACTGTGCTTTTACCATTTCCTTCTATAAAGCAACCAAGAAGCAAGAAAAACATGCTACAAATCTTCAAGTTTAACTCTTGGAAACGGAGCTGGAGATGTGATGTTCTCATATACGTTTATTTAAATACAGCACCACTAATGCTATGAGTAAGTAGGAAAAACTGTGAAGGAAATCTATTTTGGTATATAGATTTAGAACTAAAAATCATTTGTGTTTTAAAATAATGTCAGTGAGGTCTGCTGTGCTATTGATTTTTTTAGCAGAAGTCTCCATTTCATTCAACAGGGGATTTCTGCTTGAAACTAAAAGGCTACAGCACACCTGCTATATTTAGGGCCAGCTGATGTAAATCAGAACTACACTGATTATAATAGACATACCCTGATTTACTTCAGCTGAAAATGTGGCTTTTAAAAGTTTATGGAAAGCACTTGTATGTGCTACAGAAGTATGATGTAGAACATAAATTCTGAGATTGCATTATTCAAATGTCAGCAGGTAAGCCATTGCTGCAGAAGAAAATTTTCTTCTAAGCTAAATTAACAACAAATGACAGTTGCCTTTTCACAAAACTTTACATAAAGCTGTCACTGTGGTTGCTTGCTTACATGCTGATTCAATCTGACATGATTTTACAAGTCTGTCTGTGATCAGAACAGCAGAGGAAACAAGCCTTAATTTATATCTCCTTTAGTAAGAAAAATATTTATTATCAGAATATGCGCATGTTATTTAAGTGCTTTGTTTGGTCTCAGCACTCAGAATGTGTATTGAAGGAAAATAATGGAAGTGACAAACAGTCCAGGATGTGACCATACCATATGTCACACACTGTAGTTAAATCCTGCAGTGGGTATTTTCCCATTACGTTCAGCTCACTCTGAAGAGGTTCTGTCCCACACAGACTCCATTTTAGCTTTATGCTTGTATGACCATCTTAACTTCCAGGAAGATATTGATAAAATGAGGCAGTCAGCGAGGAGCAAAAGACCGACTAAAGGATTGCAAGGTATACCTTGTAGTGACAGACTCAAGAGCAGCAACCTGTTCAGCTTAGAGAGTTTGAAAAAGACATGTCTACAAGTTAACTTGATCACAAGCTGCATGCAAGCAATACAGGGAGTACGATGGACACTCCACCTTGCTTTAGGTGACAAAACAGAGTAAGATACTACGTGCAAAGGCTGAACTGGAATTGTTTCTCAGGTGTCCAATACTGTTAAATTTTTTTCTCATTTTTTCTTTTCTACTAACAGAAATGCTCTGGGTCAAACAAGAACCAGTTCAGGGAAGTCACCCGATCTGTGAATACTGGGGATAAAATTAAGCGATTTTAGCGGTCCTCAATAGATAGAGAATTTCTAAGTATCCTCCAGAGTGAGACGTTAATTAGTGAAAATAGAAACATGTTTGTTGACCTCACAATGTAATGAAAGACATCAATTTCTAATTATAAATTAGGAGTACAAATCTCATTAAAACATGAGAGGTAAACAGAACTCCAAACAAATCCATTTCCTCCAATTTTTTTAAAACACAATTGAGAACAAAACATGAAGTTTAAGAATAAGCCAAACCTGAAATTTCCACTTTAACATAACTTTATCCTATTTTCCAAGGAGTATCAGTGTAACAACACAGCATGCCCTCCTCAAGCAAAAGGTAAGACAGGAATTAAACGGTTCATCAAGAACTGTAACAGTAATGTTGGTCCATGTAATAGAAGTTTGGTAAGAACTCTCTCACGTGAAAAAGCACTTTAAAATGAATTTTCACAAAGATTTCCTAGCATCATGTTCCACAGTTCATTGCAATCCTCACCCTCTCCCCCCAGCAATACTTCAACTGAGTCTTCAGTGAAATCTCAAATATAATAGCCAGATGCTTATTCTCTGATCACCATTCACAGTCTCCATAAACCCCTACCACTTAACTACAACAAGAATGAACATTATTTCTTAGCAGCGTTTGATAAAATGAACAGATGCATACCACGGTCTTGGAAAATGACAAAACCTTTAATCTCTAATTCCTTGCACAATAGTAGTCAGCTCGCCTGTTTTTATGACCTTCAGTGATAGCTGTCTTTTTTTCACGTTGCAAGGGAAGCACAATAGACACTCGTCTTCAGCAACTCACAGAAGTTCAGGGCATCTCAAAAGACACAAGGTGAAGCACAAGACCAGTTGTAAGTTTACTGCTACAGTGAAGACATGAATCTCACTGGAATTAAATACCTGTTACTAAACCACCTAATGAGTGTTCTGATTTCCTAATTTAATGGAGTTTTCAGGTCGGTTGTAAGAGAAAGTACAGGGTAAGCTTCTTGCCAAGGGCACACCTTTGCTTCGGAGTGAAGGCAGTGGCAGAAACAACTAATTTCAATCAGAGTAAAAAAACATGATGATATTTTCAAAATCATAACAACACTCTTAGTAAAAGCTTGTATCATAATTGACTTTAAGTCAAAAGATTCTGTATATTAAAACTAAGATACAGAGAAAATAAAAAAGTGTTTATTATCTATAACAATTTTAAAATGCTTGACATACTTACATTCATCTTACAAAAGTGCATTTACCAGTTGTATTAAGTAATTCTACACTGACTTAGCATTAACTGTCTTAATAAGTACAACAGGGGTACTTATTTAGTTAACACAATCCAGGCTGTCCAGAAGCATATAAGATACCTTCTCATATACTGTGGAATTAGATAAGGACAGTAACAATTCTGCCACAGACTGATTAGCCTTCAAGAAAATTTACAGATTGAGTAGATTGACATTTTACAGACAATGAGACATAACCAAAATAAGTGCCTAATCCATATCAGTTTTTAAATATCAGAATCAACTCAATTCCAGCAGATGACTTCATACCCACATGAGAAAAGGACTTGGGTGCAAATGGAAATCCAAATTACATAAGTAAACAGGCAAGGTTTTTTCTTTTCCTGTCAATATATATGTGAAAGGAAAATTGAATTGGAATTGAATTTATAATATAGCATTATTTAGAAAATTAATTATATTAGAAAATATTAACATTAATTTTCTACTTCCCCAGAAAAACCTCACAACTGTCCCAGGAGCTTTTTAAGACATTTTAAAAATGCATTCTGTGATATTACAAGTCACAGTTTGAAAGAGATAGTGGAGTCTTTTCTAGGCTAAACAGTTTTACAGTACATTATACGACGCTTAGAACTGATTGGCACTTAATTAAGGAGTGTTACTGATTGATTATTGATTCACCATTGGGAGATCTCACATCTCTCTTATTTTGATGTTAAATTTCACCCTTGAAGAAGGTTATCAGCACTACATAATCTCATATCTCAGATACAAAAATAACTAGAATACTTTTAGTATAACATTATATTAACAACAGCAGCATATCCCTACTTCTTTTATATTCTGACTCAAAAAATTATTCAGATCTCTATTGAGATAACAGTTTTTTTCTGAGTTTCTGAATCAGAGAGACAAAAAAGGAAAAATGCAATTAAAAAGATTCATAGTTCTGCTATTTTATTTGCTTTTTCCAGTCTATTACCTTGACTTTTCTGTACCCAGCACCTAGACCACTTTAACAGGATATTTAACCACATGCATAATTCAAAACATATTGACAAGAAGTCCCAGCAATTGGTGAGTGGGGACTTGGACTTTAAATTAATCTGGGGAGTGATCAAATCTGCTTCTGCTTTTATTTGGAACATAAATGAAGCATGGTCTTTGCTTGGGTATCTCTACATTATTGTCATGTAAATAGTAAATATTGATTGTCTGAACTAGTTAAGTGAAAAAGATACTGTTGTTCTTGAACTCATCCACTAAAACCACGATCCCTTGCTATTCATCTAGCTAAACAGATAAAGGATAACACAATTCAAGATGAGCTAATTATCTCCTGCACATTCATGGCGGATCTGATGCACAACATGCCTCCTTAGTCACCCTAAAACTACTTTATTTATTGAGGACAACAATTACAGCACCAAACCAAATTCTATCCAAGAAGTGTTCTTTCTACTAGGGTGATGTACAAGTGACAGTGGTAGCTAGACGACCCCTCTCACTCCTTCTGTGTTATATATAACAAAACCCAATTTCCAGGGCTGAGCAGAAGGACCAAAAGCCACCTGGTTTGGAGGTGTTGATGAGAAGATATGGGGAAAAGCTACAAATGGTAGTACCCTTCCTTCAGGAAAAGGCTATGCAATTTTAAACCTACCATCAAGTTTGCATAGTTTGAAAAACAAACAAAAAAATAAAAAGGAACATCTCATCAAAAAATAAAAACCTGGTTTCCGCTCTCCAAGCATGGTCCCCTCATAATAGCCGATTTGTTCAGTACTTTCTTACTGAGAACACTGCAAGTAAGTACTAAATTATCACACCTTATTTCTGCATATGTAACAAGTGTAATAATCAAGTATTTATTTAAATAATTTAGAACACAAAAAGCCATCTTTTTCATTAGAAAATTCCTCATAAATGGAGCTGGAAAAATGACAACAAAGCACTTTAACCAAATTGTCCTCCAGCATAAAGTGAACCAACTCTACTAGTGCAACTAAAAAGCTGTCAGAATATAAACCTGTCCAAAAAGCAATGAGGGATGTGTCTTCAAATGACATTTAGCAAGGGAAGTGCTAGATTTGGACCTGATCCTCTGAGAGGCTATCAAGCTTTATTTGCCCAATTTAATAGAATGCTCAAATCCATGTATTATGTAAGTACACTAATAATCCTTCTGAAGTCAAAGAATCTATCCATGCATTGAACATTTAACGTCAAGTGAGGCACTCAAGCACATATTTAACATTAAATGCATGTGTCCTCATAGAATCTAAAAAGGACTACCTTATTGGCTCGGTTAGTTGAGTAAATGGAATGACGGATTAAGCACTTACTCCAAGCCAAGTATCTGCCCTTCCAATTTTATTATTCTAGTCTTTTACAAACACTAACTTATGTAAACAGAGTAAACTCATGCTTAGTTTGTCTTGTTGTGCATACTATCATCGTTAGCTGACTTTCCAAACAATACTATGTTTTCTCTTATTTAAAAAGTACTACTTCTGGCACGTGATTATTCCACATTGGAGATATTACCCAGTTTTACTTATTCAATTACAAACCCTACTTACTTTGTCATTTTCCATTAGATGTCATCATCTATTCACAATAATATTAACTAGGTCATCATTATATACAGCTTTAATTAAAATACTGCATTCTTTATGATCAGTTGGCTACCAAATGATTTCAAGAAAGGCTTTGGCAACGACAGGTGGATGTTATATGAACATTTGATACAAGTCAAAATAATACCAATCCTATGTGTGGAGGTCACTAGTGAACTTTTTCTTAATGATATATCCTAAGATCACCTTTTAGAAACTCTTTTTCTGTCTCCAATCTTTCAAAATAAAATCTACATTTTGATTAAAAAAGAAAAAAGATTGCCTTCATTCTTCCTCAGTTTTCCATGCCTTTGATCTTTGAAGAGCCCTGAAATAATGATTTGTTTTGTCTAGAAATACTTCCTCCCCAAAGATAAAGTGTAAATATATTCTTCTGACTATATTATATTTAATAACATAAATAAAAGTATAAAATAGAGGTAACTTCTGTACATTTTTGAAAGTTTAAACATGTAAGACGAAAAATATGCATCTTAATCCAAGATCAAAGAGCAACTGCTACCAAGAGAAAGACAATTTACAAAACAATTACTTGACAATATTATCTGAAATGTTACAGTAAGGGCCTGACTGAAAAACCTATGAAGTCAAAGGGAACACCTTCCATTATTCCAAGCAGAATTTGGACTAGGCCTTCGCTTTGTTTTCTGAAGAACCCTGTTTAAGCATCACTTGTAATGATGAACAATAAGTTCAAATAAAAATACTTTCATAATACAGCTGCTCAGTGTGTTTGTGGACACAGGGTCTAGTGTCCGGACTTCAACCAGCACGGGGTAAAACACACATCACAGCATGGCAGAGGGAGAGATTGTTCGTGTTTAGGCAATAGTTACGGCAGTACTCTGGATGCAGGAAGGCAGCAATCATGCTTTTTATAGCTCTGATGCAATGGCATCTGGAATATTGCACTCCCCTGCACAAAAATATTGACAAGTCATTGAAGTGAAATACAAATAATCGAGGGGCTAGAAATATTGATCTAAGGTAATGATTGAGACAGCCAAACATATCAAGCTTGGCTAAGAGAAAACAAAAGGTGGGATCTGAGAATGCTGTACAAACACACGAAAAGGGCAGTTTTCAGAAAGAGAAAGGAATTATTTTGGGTCTTTCACAGAATAATCAGCAGCAGCAATGGGAAAAAGGGGGAGAGGGGCACCCACATCTCATTCCTTTCAAAAACAAGCCTAGCCCTCTTTGATTAGCAGAAGTTTGTGCAACTTCTTCATGCCCAGAACCAACTGGGACATGCACAGAGCTGCCCAATGGCTTTTTCCTTGTTTGCCAAAATCAATTGACTTTGTAATTGACTTGGTAATTAGGCTGAAAAGTATTCTAGGCAGGGCACAGCATAGCAAGGTCTTTATCTTAACTGATGTTCTGGTCATAAATAACGCACTAAGATAGTTAACAGACTTAACTTAGAAAGCTTTAGGCTGGAAGCTTGTAACTGCAGTGGAGTTTTGGCTGTATATAAGTGCAAATTCCAGTAGAGCAGAGATGTAACATTAGGGATTTAGTATGGAGAAAGTCTAATTTGGAGACTTTTCGAAATCTCTATGAACATCTGTTTTATTACTGTACTAGCAGTCTGTAAAGCCTCCAATTGTGCAAATTCCCTTGCAGCAAGAACGTTAGTGAGAGAAAAGCAACAACAAAAAGAGTTCACCAAATAGCCTTCTTCAAGAAAACCAACACGTTTCTTCGTATTTCTAAACCAGGAGTGGAACTGAAGTTATGAAATCATGGCAGTACTAATCAGCATGACGTAGTTCATTCGTATCACTTAAAATATATATCTTAGATATTGCACAGTTACTACAAGAGAAAAAGGTTGTATGGACCGAATATGAGCAATGCTAATACAATAAATGATACTAGAATCACTTTCCCATTGCACTCCAAAACTTCATCACGCTGCTGTGAACATCCACTTATTTCCTTCCAAGCTTGCTTTTAGCTTTATATGGTGACAGATGGGCTTTGGGCCCAAGTTATGGGACTTAGGTTAGGCAAATAACTTGTCAGATGGAACATATATACCCTTCTCTAGTTTCTGAAATATTGCAGGACTTGTTTATTTTCAAATCATAAGAAAAAATAAAAGTATGATCAAAGACCTACTGCAGATCAGGGATGGGGGGAAAAGGATTTAAAAACATGATTACAAAAATTTGAATTCCTTGAATTGGGTTCTTTTTGTGGTGTGTTTTTTGGGGGGTTTTGGTTTTGTTTTGGTTTTTTGTGTGGTGTTTTGGGTTTTTTTTGGTTTTTTTTTTTGTTTTGTTTTTTCGGTGGACCAATTATTAAGATTGCAAATTCCACCATTGTCCAAAGAGAGTAATTTTCAAATATATCAAAAAATGGAATTGAGTTTTCAGTTTGATTGACTAAGAACAAGGAAAACTAAATGTTCCAGCTCTCGGTGAGACACAGACCATTCCTGTTCGAGATTTATGCTCTTGCTTAATCTGATTTTTAAAAAAAAAAGTAGAAACTTCAGTGAAAATACAGATTTTGCCTTTGAGATGACTAATCCCGATTTAAAACAATAATCCCATATCTCCTTCATACACTACCCAAATCCTTGCAGGCCTCCTGGGATACATGACTGCACTCAAAAGCCCTACAGGCATATACCATGCTTATTTATTTCCTCAATAAAGAAAGAGAAAAACAGAAAACAGTAAGACCTATAAGTCCTTTGTATCCCCACAAAAGTAGCCCTATATTTCCAGAATGGCCAAGTAAATAGCTTAGGTACACTGACATAGTTAACCTCACTAACACTTATTTATATCATAAAATCCAGCTGATGTTGTATTTTTAGTATAATGATTAAATACAGAAAGAGGGGGGGAAAAAATCCTTCCAATCCAGGCAGTCAACATGCTTTCTGCAACCTGAACAAAGTTTTCAGCCAAGGTAAAGACTAAAGGGCCCAAACAAACAGGAATTGTGTCCCACCTTGACTCCTCAGCCATGTGCTATTCTCATAGGATTGGTGTGTTTCATAGTAGAGCTCAGGATATTACCTGCGATATGTAAACTGTATGTACTTCATCTTGAAAGCCTATTTTCTTGAAGCATGAGGTTTAGTACTAAAAAAGGACTGTGTTTAATTGTATGACAATGGAAGGATTTGAAGCAAAGCTCTGAATAATGGAACTTTATCCTCCTGCAAACAAGAGCTGACACAATGTATTCAGGATTATAAATCTTACTGTGCTGCCAAAGTCATAATAATGCATTCTTAGAGGAGAGCCTAATGATGGAGGAAAACACAACATCTTTTTTCCTTACATGAATTCATAAATTTTCTCAGAATCACATCTAAACAGTAGGTACTACCTGCAGGAAAATAAATTAACATAAAGCTGTTATGTTGAGTTTGGTTTTTTGTAATCTGTTACAGATTACGCCTTCTTCCTGAATATTGCATTAAATGTAGGTATTATAGCAGAGCTTTTAACACAAGCAGTTAGAAATGTAAGGAAAACAACTTTTGTGAAAAAGATTTTTCTTAGCCTCCAGTTTGTTGGATTTGTTTAAATACCTCAAACAAGTTCATATCTGGTCAACTCTGAAGCCTACAAATAGATAACGTTACTTCTGTTGTACCTGCTAGGAATAACCCAAGAGTATTAAGAAAACATGTTCAAGAAATTCAGAGAAACTTCCTTATTTCCCTTTGCAGATCTGAGAAGGATTGGGCGGGAGGTGTGTGTGTTCAGCGGTGTGTTTGTTTTGGAGTGTGTTTGTTTGGGGTTTTTTGGGGTATGAAGGCCTTTGGACACCAACCAGTGGAACAACTGAGCAAGAAGCAAGTGCTCCACAGCAACAGAAAAGGACCTTTTTCCCCATTATTTTTACCTTGTGGTACACAGAATTTCACTCTTTTTTGTCATGCAGTAGGAAAGAAATGCAATGATTTGCAATATACTCATAAATATTCCTATATCTAGGGATTATTAAACCCCTCAACTTCATTTTTCAGTTTAATTACCCACAAAAGATGTTTATTGACTAATATACTTCTCTGTTAAGAGCAATTAATTAACACGACTATTCCAGCTAGGGCTCATCATGCACAAAAACATAACTCTGCACTGAGATGCAAAGAAAATAAGTACTTCAGGTAGCTCCATGTGGAAGCTAAGCTAACTTTGGCTTCACCTTTTGTATTATTGGGTTTTGGCCATGTAATTGAATGACTGACACACTGTTTCCAGCAAAAACAAAATGCATGAGAGCATAAGGCTTGGAAAACCATGTGTGAAAAAGAGCACTGGTCGGCGTGTTGTACAGCAATCCTCCGTTCATCGCAGAGCTACGCAGAAAGATATCGCAGGCAGCAGCAGGAGTTCAACACTGTACACTAAGATAAAGAGCAATACTTTAACAGGCTCATCACTCTATTACTGTATTGGAAAAAAGGCGAGGACTGTCATTGCTTCTGTGAGATCTAATAGGCATATTATCCTCTGCTCTAATGATAGTAATGAATTAAATCATGGTTAGATAATGAATTACTTCCTTCTAGGTCTGAAAGATAAATCATACTTGATCACAACGATTCCAGTGCTATAGACATTTATATCCGTGTTTCCAGGGGCCAGAAGACTGAAGGCTGCAGAATTGCACATAGCTGGGGTACTTGTTTCATGGTGTGGAATTTGCTTTTTGTTCACACCTTTATTTAAAACCAGCTGCTCCACCCCATAATAGAGTTTTCAGTGGTTGATTCTGGCTTGGGGAGAGCTAAACCTTTCATGCTCAACCAAAGCTAAGAATAGATTCCTTACAAGCTGGGTTTATTGGAAGTTAATTCCGAACTCGGCGCGTATTGGAAGGCTCTCTCCAAAAGGCCAGCTGTTCCCTCCAGCTTCACGGGGGCTGCTCAAGCACCACGCCATGCAGGATGCGGCCCACGGTCAGTGAGGTTAGACTTGCGGCCAAATTACAGTAAAGAAACTTTTACCAAAGTCTAACACTGACAGACACACAAAATCCCTTTTCATTTAATAATCTTCCAACCAAGTTTTGGGACAGATCAAATTTGAAGTAATAACTATGAAAACAATAATTTGCCCTCTTTTAGTGCATCTTTTCAGAGACAACTGTGTGCAAGACATCACGTTAAGGGAATCGTGACACACAGAACCAACAGGTTCTCGTTACCCAGTTCCGAGCCAGCACCTTATTCTTGACTTCACAAAATTTAGCTGAACTTTTACTAGTGCTTGCAAGGGAACAGGATTAGAGTCTTAGAAACACAATTGCTAATGAAAGCCCGTGTAAGAATTATCCAAATAAGAGGACAAGCACCCCAGTTGTTATAAGTCAATGCAATGCCACCGCCTTCAGTAGTATCTCACCAGTTTATAACAGATACACTTTACAAAGCACGTATTTTGGTAGGGATTTGTGGGGGAAAGGAGGGGAGGCAATAATATGAGTTTATTACTATAAAAAGGAAACACTAATTAAAGCAGCAACAAATTCTGTCCTGAACCTTTGTATGGACAGGAAAAAAAACAGTAAATAAAAAACAAAAAAATGTGGTAGCCTCAAAACAGTATTTCTGCAGCAATGATAAAAAACAGTCTCTATAATTCTAAATAAAGTCATGATTCTGAATAATTTGCTAGGACAAATTAATGTAAGAGTGTAACTTCATAAATACTGGTACAGTTTGCATCCCCAAGGAATATGTTTTACTTACACCATCTGAACAAGATCAGGGTTTGGTTTTTTCTACTAATTGGAGCGTAGAGCTTCTTTATAAAAAAGGACTAGAATAGGGTGGTAAATATTTATCGCAAGTTTGTGGTATCTTACAATCCTCATATTAACTATATATTAGTTCCATGACACATTGCACTATTAACTCAATTCTATAATTATATGGTTTAAAACGCATGGCTAAACATAAGCTATAAACACAAAACAAATATACGTCATGTTAATATTCCAAAACACCAAGTCTAACATATATTTGACTCCTAAATCAAAAAAGTTTGTATCAATGATAGTAGGTATTAAAGTAAGCATCAGCATCAGGAGTATCAAATGATTTAATGAAATCATAAACCAGACGGATAAACTGTTTATTATGCTACCACAAAACATTTGTGTCTGATAAATTTAACTTTGACATTTTAGATAAATGCAAAGATAAAGATCGGAGGCCCCATTTTTTATAAAAATACCTTTTACCTAATGTCACTTCATGAACTGATACAGGAAACAAAAACAGACCATTCTATCATGTTTTTCTTTGGAACAGTTTTTAATTTGGAGGTGTGGACTTGAATGTCTGCGGACAAACACTTGTGAAGCACTAGCAGAGGAAGATAAGGAAATGCGATCTGCTTTACAAGAGAGTTTGTGAGAAGCTGTCGGGGGAAGTTCAGAAGGACTGGTGTGATAAAGGTGAAGGCCGAGTGGAGGACATCTCAAACAGCCACGTTCCATCTACTAATCATTAAAAAGAATTGCTCTAATTAACAAAAATAAATAAATAAGCCAGACTAACAAAACCCAGCACTCTAAAGTTCAAAACATGTTTCCTCATCATTAAAGTGCAATGCGAAATACTGAATGCTTCCGTAGCGTATTCAAGAAGAAAGCCCTCAATAATTAAATGATACTGTGAAGAAGCATTGTAAGCATGTCTATCTCAAAGAGATCAATCCCACAAAATCTACTGCTTTATGGACCTGAAGTAGAAGAGTCTTCTAGCATCGAAAGCTTTTCTTCCTGTAGCTTTCCAGATTTGCTTTAGCTTTCTCATTTCTAGTGGACAAGAGAAGTTGACAGATTGTAGGGAGCAGCATAAGAAAAACACCACATTATCTGGTAGCTGTAAACAGCTGAAATCAGGAGCTGCCTTTATATTTATCTTCATATTACATCCAGCACACGGAAGCTTTAGCCTCTTTGTGTGTGTTACCATACACCACACCAAATCATAATCTAGGCCACTAGGGTGTAATAACAGATGGTACAAGAGATGGATAAACTTTTGTGATCAGTCAGCTCTTTACAAAGGTAATGAAGCTAAACTGAACTGAAAACAACTGTTCCTAGATCTACTTGAGCAGGAACCTTGCTCCCTCTGCTTCAGAGCTGAAGGCTAGCTTGTGCCCAGCTGTGAAGCCAGAATCTTAACTGCTTCTCCTAATCACATCAATTATTGCAATATTCTTCCACAGCTTTTGTGACCAGAAAGTGGTCAAAATTGCTCAGTTCTTTCAGAATACTCCCCGCTAATGGAGCTATTTACACGAATCAGGTTTGTTTACATGGATTAATAAAATGTTTCAAGTTTAACACAGAAACCTGGCTTGGTAGCACAATGTTGTGCCTCGTAACACCAAAGCTTGTTAATCTTTGCTATTAAATGCTCCGCATTCATCATGAGAGTAGTGGATACTGAAGTAGTAACACTGATGCTGCATCAAAAATAAAACCAAACCCACCAAATCTGCCTTCTCTTGCCTTAACCACTTCCAAAAGAATATCTGATTACATTTTTAAAATCCCACATTTTAAAATCCTGTTGTTCCATCACAGCAGTTTTGAAACATTTATAAGCTCAGCCTGTGCGTGTTCTAGTCCCAGCGGCTGGCGTAACAACTGAGGATCCTAGGCTGTCAGGAACAACAAATTGCCAACAAGAAACACATCCTGTAAAACACTGCCCGAGCAGTTTATTTAAATTTTAATCTGTATCTCTGTTGTTGGCACATAGCATTAGTCATGACTTAAACCATTAGTAACAAACACTCTCCCCCACCTAACACACAGTGCAATAACAAATGTGACTACTGTATCAGCAGGGAGCAGGTTTTTTATCACTTTATTTTAAAGTGCTAGTTATTTGTAAAAATAAAATAAAATAAAATCACAAAAACCAAATAAAGTGTGCAGCAATTTTCAACTGGTTATCTAGCTCACAAAGCAGCTACAAAAACCAGAGTATTAATGGTTGTGGTGTGCCTGTTGCATTGATTTTCATTGCCAGCATACTTGGCATGGTGCAAGAACATCAGTACATGATAAACTACCATGTATTTCATAATGGGATGGTTTGCATTAAAAAGGGAAAACAACAGAGGCGTGCTGGGTGTAGGCCACGGCATGCAATTTTCACTGTCTTGGGGGCAGCATGATTTACGGTACACTAGCAGACACCAGTTTATATCGAGTTCTACCAGCTGTGTTTAATAACCTTAACTGTCCCTTTTGCCAAAAAGAAAGCACCCACAAGCCAGTGGTGCAATCAGCAGGGCATTACTGTGTTCATACCCATAAGGTATTAACTCTACCCTGGCTGAAACCAGGACAGGGACTGATGCAATCCAGCTCGAAACACTAGGGTAATCCAGTCTCCTAATGAGACTCAAATAAACAACCAAAGTAAGTGCACAGAAATGTAGACAACTTCCACTCTATTCAGGCTTATAAAATGCCTCCAACAGGGGCTGAGTCAGCTTGGGGTCCCTCCATGGTCAGTGGATGGATGGGTGACCTCCAGCGATAACAACTACATGGGTCTCAGGAAGGTTAAAATCACTCTCTGATGGTATCTGTCTTCTCTCCATTGATAACACAATCACTAGAGTCCTGGTACATCTCACTTCGGTATCTCAAATAAGTACTCAGGAAAGTTGGGATGAATCTATGCACCTGTACACTTATTCTATTCCCTCTTTATTTGCCCAGTACCAATGGCCATGCTTTCAGGTGCAGAAGTTAAGCAGAAACAGGACTAGCAGTACTTGGGAAACTTACGTCTCAACATAAGCTCAAATTCCACAGCCTTCCAAAAAATATAATCTCCCATGGTTTATCGAAATTTTAGTGACTGTGATGTAATATCTTACAAAAGGATACAAACATAGACAATCTCTGGCAAGGTAGCCTACCACAAACAACAGGGCTGATCATAAAAGAGCATTAATATGAAAATATGGCGAGCTGCAACATGAAGGAGTTGGATTTAAATGACAAAACCACCGTGATGCATTTTTTCATGACAAAACACAACTTTCAGTTTCATCAGAGACTGAATGTAAATTGCAGTTTTAACATCTTTCGCTCTTTTTAAGCGAGTACTCCAGAGTTTGGTACTTGGGCAGTAACAAGACCAACTGATCAGAGGATTCATAACAATTCTCCATTCAGAAAGTAACGGCAGCTTATGTTCATCAATGTCACAAAAAATAAATTCTTCAAAGCAAACTTGTTAGTGTTCCATCCAAACAGAAAGCTAAAATTTACAGAAGTTTGAGTTTGTATTTTTCCTCCTTTCACTCAATCTTCTCCTGCTTTTGGAATGCATTTCTCCTAATCCCACTACCCTCCATCTCTGGCTTACAAGACTGCTGACCACAGTACACATGCTTCTTTGACAATGTAACCCTGCATGCTTAGGGGGTTATTATTTAATATATTTTTATTTATAACTACCTCACGTAAACTGCCTCTTCCTCTCTTCCCCTCAGGTTCCAGTTTTGGTTTAATGTTCTCTTTTGGACCAGGCCTTAGACTTGCAAAAAGCAACCCCCTCGTAGCCTGCGTGCAACCATGAATATGGCTCTTCTACAATAAATAGTTTCTCTGCTCTTTTCTCAAGGATTCCAACTGTGACACTTTTGTCTTTTCTGCTTTCATCTTTCAACAAATACTTTTGAATTAGCAAAACACATTCAGAAACAGAATGTGGTATATCATTCTCAGAAAAAGAGAATGATATACCAGAAAAACTAAGAGGCATAATACTGTACAAATCATTCATATTAATAAGGACAGAATTTTTCCCAGTTGTGAGTGGTTTGGTTATTGCATGGAGATTTTTTAAGTTTTACCTATGCTCAAATGTTTACAAGCAAACCAAATCCAAATTAAAAGAGAGAATTAGGATATCAAAACCTTAATTATTTGGGACTGAGAAAAAGCAGATATTTGAAGCTTAAAGTATTTTATAAATGAAATTAAGAGTTGATAAAGAATAACGATTTTCCCCTAAAGTGCAATAGCCTGTTGAAAGATAACAAGCAAAGGAGAGTTAGTAAACAAATAGCAAATTTGATCACAACAGACCTCTTAATTTGGAATTGACTCAAATAAACACACACATTTATTTTCAGGCTGAATTTTCTTTTAAGTGTCCTGAGATTTTTATTAATCACACTGCAGGCAATATATACATCCCCTAAGGTTTTTCATGTACTTCCTACTATGTTTATTAGAGAATAATTGCCAGCTGCCTTTTACTAGCTTACATTTGCAGCTTTGAAGAAACTTATGCTTTCATATAGTATCAAAACTGCAGCTGTGTCTTCCAAAAGTAGTTGTTATAATTGCTTGAGAAACCTTTATCAATTTAAAATATGTAGCTCTGCTTTGAACTGAGAGTCAAGTCTAAGCAGAAATATTAAAATGTGGTTCAGATATCCAGTAAAGGTGACAGGCAGAGAAACCAGGAAAAGCTGCAAAATAGAAAAACTTTAACTCCATGAAAATATGATTAAAGAATGATTCTTAAAATAAAAGAGAAAGAATATTAAGCTCCTAATCCAACACAAGTGAGCCGAAAAATATGTTGTACTCTGTTCATAATCATCTGTTTTGACAAAAAATACACTGTGGTGACTGTTTAATATGCACGACGTATATTCAAACCCTTTTTGCAAATAAAAAAAAAGTAAACCTGTGAATATAATTGCCTTAAGTGTATACTGGAAACAATGATTAAGGATAAAAAAAAAAAGTAGGAATCGCTGTTACAACAAAGATACACCAATCTGAAAGTTATGAGCTTGGTTCTCAGTTTTACAGTTTCTCCAGATCTTTTTTCTGCCCACCCCCTCAAACATTTTATGAAGACCTATCTGGCAAAGGTCTGTGTGCATCACACACTGTCTAATGAACCTTCAGATTCTTTGTGTGTTATTGCAAGCTAAACTCTTTGCTCCAGAAAGCTGACCGCTCCCCTCCGTTAGTCTGAATTACAGGATATTTCCCATTTAAGTCTCAGATGTTTTCCAACGTTGCTTACCCTGGAGAATCACTTAAGCTTTTTTTTTTTTTTTTAATAACTATGCTTTATCTATGCACTGGCCTTGGAATGATTTTGCCACGCATTCCTAAGAGATCAGATTTCTCAAGCCTAATAATTCTGTATACAAGTGCTGCTGGGCTCCCTCTGCAAGCGCAGCCCGCGGCCAGCTGGCAGCAGGTCGGTATTTGAACCAGTGGCCTGATTGCAGATACGACAGCTGGAAGTTTGGCATCTGTTTGTGATACATGGTTCTTTGAATGTTTGAGATATGACAAAACTTTTATCCGCCTTCTCCTCCACCAGAAACCTCTTTCAATTACTGCAAGTTACAGCTGCTTTTCTTCCTTCTATGGCAAAATAGGATTCTGACCCCTGACAAGGTCACCCAGAACTGGGCATTTCAATTTTGCCTGTCTGTGATGCCTGGACTCCCACGCCCGTCACGTTTTGTCTCTCTTTAGCTTGGTCCTATAGAGTTCCTCTACAATCTGTTTTTATCTCTTCCCCAAATTGCTGAGACAATACCCCAGAATCTGTTAGCTATTTTAATAATCCGAGATATTCTTTGACTCCTCCTTTTGCTTCAGAGAGAAAATATTTGCATCACCCTCTTTCCAGGTCTAGATGAGTGTGTGCTCTAGCAGTAGTTCCACTGCTTTTGCAGTTTGACAGTTGTCTTGCAATCCAGTAACTTCAAAAGATCCATAGAGTCGGCACACAGCTTGTTTGTTTTGCTTCCTAGATGTTGTTTTATTTGCACATGCAACCTATCCCTTCTTGTCAGTGGATTGTGCTGGACTGATTTCTGTCAGTGTGCTTGACACGCTGCATGGGCAGAAGGCTCCATGTTTCTGACACAGTATAATTTATCAAGAGAATTAGTCAGAGGTGTTGCATTTCAGCCTGATTTCTTAGTGCTTCCACAGTCTTGCCTTGGCTGTTCTCCTTCTGGAGTCCCATCCAGGTTGCTCCACTGGTACGTATACGCCTGCCTTCTGAGTAATCCAGGTGAAAGTCTAAACCACCCACCGCAGCACATTTCAACGTGTGCTGGAAAAGCTACAAATAGACAAACGGTGTGCCAAGAAAGCTACCTGTACGAGAGCAGTAGATGTCTTACTGGTCTAGTCAGGAGCGAATCCTTCAGCAGCTGCTTCAAAAGCATATGTATTCTACATCTCTCAATCAGCACCTATTGCAGCGTTTCCTTTTGTTATCTTCCACTCCCCAGGTAAATCAGTACAAGGAGGGACAGACGGTCTCTCTAGACTAACTACCACGCAAGGTGTGACTTGCAAAATGATGTTAGTTACCCTCCAACCATTCCATTGCAAAAGATGCCTTTCTGTTGACTGTGCAATGTCACATTGCCTCACTGGAATTGCAGTGGAGAAATTATCTATGACCTTTATCCTTATGCTCAGTCTTCTCTATCCTGGAGCTCTTTAATACCATTTAACACAATTATTCAGAATATTTTCACAGCAATACGAAGGCAATACTTTCCCTCCCCACCCACCCTTCTAACAGACATCTAGGGTAAAAATTAATTTCATGGACACTAATTTCGCTGAGATCTCAAAATAAAATATAACTAAGAAAGCTCTTCTGACAAATAGGATGCAACTACATGCAACTATGCAATTACAGAACACTTTTACTGGGAAAAAGAGCTGAGTTTTCACGTAAACTTACCTTTGGAATTTTGCACCTTTAATTATGTGAATTTACTCTGCATTAACATACAGCGTTTTGGAATCATACTGCATTGAAAGAGAAGAATTTAACAACCTACACTTTTAGGGCAGACATTACATGATGCCAAAGACAAAGAAAATAAGTTGTTTTCACCTAAGCCTGGATCTTATAAAGTACTGAAGCATCTAGAAGCCTATATGCACACTGCCCAACAAAGTAAGCCACAAACATACGCAATATACTATTTTATTTGTTTAAACAAAGTTCTCTACCCATGACAAGTCAAAAACAGTTTTCACCCAAATAAAAACGTTTCTTAACAATGAGTAACACTGCATTACTGAATTTCAGCTGTCCTCCTACACTAGTTGAACTCTACACTGCAGAAGATTTGTTTTTACAAAAAGAAAATGGGCATTTTATTTCTACTGCATAAAAAAATACCTGTTTTCTTCTTTGAGCTAGAGTGTTTTGCTCTTTTTCGTTTGGAGGTTTTTTTTTTTTTAAGATAAAATACAAACTCAATAAAAATACAGACAGCTGAGGAAAAATAAATATCAGATGTGAGAATTTAAGACGACTAATAAGTTGAACACAAGTGCTTAGGCAACCTTAACTGTACCTACACTTTTTTTTCCACCTATACCTGGTCCATTAAGGCACTTTAATAATTACAGGCTCTATTCATAAATACTTTAGGAATACTTTACGGAATTGTTTGCCCACAAAACTTTAAATATCAATGTTTGGTTTTGGTTATTTTTAGGGGGGTTCTTAGTTTGTCATGTTTTTTTTTTAAACCAATACTATTCACAAATGCTGGCAGGGAGAGGAGGAAGACAGGTATCATGATCTGAAATTTAGAAATGTACAATGAAAGATTCTCACAGGTGTGATCAACTTCCCAGTACATGAGCAAGACAGAAGAAAATTATTCATTCTAGAGAGGAAAGTAATTCTTGAAAGGTCTACAGTATACAGAAAAATTAAATTTCCTAATATACAGTAATAACTTCTGTAACCAACTGAGTATTTTGAATAAAGATAAGAGATTATATAGTTAAGTAGGTGCACAAAAGAGACAATACTGATAGAAAAAACCCTTGGTACTAAAAACATATCTATGAGTTTCTGCTTAGTTTAATTTTTCTCCCTCAAAATGGCCACTTCTCTCAACATTAGGCTTTAACACAGAACTCAGCTTTAGCCTGACAGATAACAATGACTCCTTCAAAACAAAAGAAAACTGGATAAAAACATTCTTGGAGACTTTGAAATTTTATAAGATGTTCCATGACTTCCAACGTCAGCAATTCTTCCCTGTGTATTTTGAAATAAAGTGCCAATTTAGACAGAAGAGTCTCATAAACATCTTCAGTTTTCCTGACCTTGAGTCTGTATCTTCACACTCGCAGATGCCCCAGCGTTACCACAGAGGGCAAACATCTAGCAGAAGTCATAAAACAAATGGATGTTTTGAAACTTGATTCAGTTCTTCTAAAGATTCAAATGGAGATTAAAAAATACTGAACTTTTTCTTTAGTCAATTTGCAAACGTGCACCAAATAGGCTTTTTGATAGAAAAAAAAATAGTTAAAAGAGCAAAAGCAGTTTCTCTCATATTAAGTTTTCTAAAAGCAAACTAGTCAGTTGTACACCCTGAATTAATGAAGAATGCACAGATACAAAGATTGCAGTCACGCAGGGAAGATGACTTTAATTTATAAGGGTTACAAATTAAACACTAGCTTGGACACTGATATTGCCAATGTAGCAATGGAGAATTCTCCAGGAAAAACACTGACTTTTGAGAACTGCAGAACAGACCTATGAAAAGGGAAAGAACACTTAAACTTTGTCCATTTGTAATTATTAAACAAGTTTTGTTAGCATATTCAGCTTATTGACAGACCAAGAATTACGGAGTGTTTAATTGTGTTCATTACATTGGTTCTACACTGTAGCTAAATCAAATTGAGTAGCCTTAACCTCGCAAATATAGATCAGTTTTAAAAAACTGCTACAAGCATTTAAATGTATTCATTACGTAGGTAAGGACCTGCTGTGCCCAGGCAAGTTAAGTTAACCAGTCCTTCAGTAAGGTTACTCAAATGCAAAATATTCTTGCCAGGCAGATCTCAACCGCCTTGCACACCTGCAGTAGCTCTGGCCATTGAGAGCATGAGTATTGCTGATCCTCCCTTCGAAACCTGCTGGACATGCCTGGGATCTGCTGGCGTTGCCAAACACACTCACACCAGCTGCCAGGCACACAAACAATAGCTTTGATGGGAAATGTTGCTAATAAAACTGGTAAATTCAGTCTCACTACCAGCTACCATGGAGTCCATACAACTACTGGGCCAACACGATCTAAACAATGCTGGAATGCTTCATTTGTGTTTTCAAATTAAGAGTTCATTCAGGAGTCTTGGGAGGTTTGAAGGCTGTTAATTCCAAAAGGGCTCTGGAGAACAGATGCATTTCAGACGAGGTCTCCTCCAGGCAGACTGAGCTAGAAGGGAGACTGGAAGCCTTTGTAAGGGAGCAGCCCAAGAAAGTGGCCCCATTCCCAAGGAGGTGATTCAACATCTCCTACTGGCTACAGTGGCAAAGCACCGCTCTTAATTGGTGTGTGCTGGGAGGGAGGAACAAATAATATTCCAAGCATGACTTTGGTCTAAGTCTTCAAACACTGAATGAGTTAACATTCAGCAGTGTATCTCACACAACATTGGACATTACTCATAAGTTAGTGTTATCCTCTGCAGAGTTGGGTGGGTTTCGTTAATAGACAGCCAACAAGAATGGCAATTAATGTGAAACAAAGTATGCAGTGATGGGTACGCGTTTCAAATAAAATACTCCCTTTGATCCTGCAGGTTGAAAGGCCTTCTAAAAAACCTTTATCTTGTGAGGAGATAAACACAATGTTTGAGAACCTCTTGCCTTCTGGTATCAGCCTTGAAATTTTTTAGCCAGTTTTTAATGATTCTCTATGTAATTAGTAGCACCAAAGCACAAGCTGATTGACAGGCTACCAGCAAGCTGTTTATACACTAGGAAAACCAGGAAAATTATAACAGCATGAGATGTTTATTTAACTTCCTATGCAAACACAACACAATCTCACATTACCTGCACTGCCTCAGAGCCACATTGCAAACAGCGTATCAATAAAAGGTGTGCTACTTGCAGCTAGCAAGGCTTTCTTCTTGCTGACTCTGCACAGAGCATTGCACCAGCCACACACCAAGGCATGGGAAATTACTGTCAACCTCCCCAAATGCAAAAGCATGCGCATCTGCTCCTTATTGTAATCCCCACACAGTCTAACCTGGCACCGAGATTCACTGGGATCAAACCTCAAAATTAATATTTGGAGAAGCAATCGTATCAAACACCTAAGTCTGCTCCCTCCCACCCCCACCCACAGTACATTAAAATAGTTCACAGTTATGTCATCACCATGCTGAGTAGCATAGCCACTTTCTCTTCGATTTAGATACAGCTTCCTAAAGCTAATAAATGTTTTAGACTAGGTCTGTTTCTCTATGCCCATCCTAATAGGAGACAGATAGCCAAATAGAAGGAAGTTTCTTCTTTTATTCTGCAGAGATAAGAAAAAAGAAAAAAAGAAAGAAAAAAAAATATTTTCCAAGTGAATAAGCTGGTAGGAAAGGCATCAGAACGATGGCCCTAGGAATCAAGTCTTACTTCTCCAGCAAGTATCTGGAACATGACTGGAATCTACTCAGCACCTGCAGGTATTTAATGGTTATCTTTATTCATCCCATCATAGCACCCAAGTAACATACAAATGTGAATTTAATCAAATCACATAACTCTTTCTTTCTTTGCAAGTGTGTTATGATCCCACATTTGTGTGACGGACAGAGATGAATACCTAGGCACAGATCATCAAAAGTACTTTAATATACCTTTTGAGGATCTTGGCTCAAATGACCTACCCCCACAAAATATATGTCTGCTAGGGAATAAACAGAAGTCTCCTTAGTTCTGAGGAAGTGCCTAGTCTGTAGACTGATATTTTTCCTTATTTCCTAATGCTCTGACCATGAGGAGCTTGGACAAGGATTCTATTTATCTTCCTCTGCAGTTCTGCTAATTTTTGCTATTGAACAATAGCTTTTGGTCATTGGGATTTTGATCCAACTCATCAAAACTCAGTAGGGTTTGTCTTTCCAAAATGTTACCTCTTATTTGATCTACCTCTACATTTTATGATTTCAAGAAGAACATGACTCAATATGGGGGGGCGAGGGGAGAGAATGCACCTATCAGAACAACCACATCAGACAAAAGCAAAACACATTATTTTCACTCCATTTCTCCCACTGCTTAATAGCTTGACTTTTGTATACCAGCATTCCACAGTTATAATATGAAGACAGCTACAGCATAATGTGTTTTCTTTTAAAAGGTCATCATTATATTAGCAGTATTTGATGCATTGTGACCACAGCATACATTTTTTTAGATAAGAATGTATCTAGCATTTTTCTATAATTTATTGGCATCAAGAAAGTCTATTTAATTTTTGCTTTCAGAAGAACATCTGCAAATGATTGGCATAACTCAAGGAACCTTTGCAGCTGCCACTTTCCCTCAGAGTAGAGCAGAAACCCATGTTTGTCAATATGCCTGAGTAGGATTAAAAAAGAACAAAAAGAAACAGAAAAAAAAAGCCCCAAACTACAAAACAGTTAATTATTGGAAGTAAATGTTTCATGATCTGTATATGGCACCCAGAGCTGAATAGATCGTTAGCTAAACTTCCAGTCAGCATTCCACACAAGCATATGCTTTCCTCGTAAGTGCTCATGGCAGTCTCAGTGACTTAACTGGAAGTACTTATGTACATTGTGCAATAAGCAAGGCCAAGGAAAAGCAGTGAATTTTCCAGGGTCTTAACTTCATAATCATAAGCATTTCCAGCAGTCCTATGCATTTTCCAGCTCTTTCTGCTTTTAAATTTTCCCTCCATACTGAATCCTCAATAGAAAACCACTACATCTGGCAAATACTGTTAAGAGCTACACCTAAACTCACAACGCCATTTAGTACAGCTCCTCCTACCTTCTGTTCGTGCTTCCCTGTTGCAGCCTAATTGCATATATCCTCAGACCTGTTTGAGAGCGTGCATGGGTCAAGATTGATGCACAGTAGACAGTTTGCATGCAGCCACCCTGGTTTAGAGAGTAAGAGAATTTAATGGTATGGATGCAGGCAGTTCAGTGCCAGCTAGCCCTAGTGCCATTGAATAGTCCCAGGCACGTTCAATTTACTACTATAAATGTAGCTGTATAGCGCATTAATGAGCAGCACTGACAAGACTGTGAATTCCTGTCTCTTAGCCTCATCATGTACACACTGTGCTGCATGAATGCTGCCCCGTAAATTAGCTGAAGATCAATACACAGAGAAACCACCTAAATAAAAGCAATTCCAGGTAGAAAACATTGCAAAGACCTTGAGGGGACCCATAACGGAGTAAGACAACAGGTGCTGACAGCAACTCCATCCAGTTCAGATCTGACCCGTAACTATTTTACTACGATGGGCTCAAAGTGACTATCTGGGTGTTACGGTCCCTTTGGCACTGGGTTCCCAGCTTCGCAGCAACAGACTGTGCACAGGACAAAGTACCCCCAAACAACCCTGAGAAACATCCCAACTCAAAACTCCCAAGCCTCAAGTACCCTATTCATGTTTATCTTTCAAGAACCTATTGAATTATTTTAATATTCTCAACATTTTATAAAGTACTGTAAAGCCTAGAAAATGTACTAATCTCCATTTATTTCCAGCAGTGATCTACCAGGATTCTCACCAACTGAAAACAGATGTAGGAGGATATTCCCTGCCTCAGAGGCCATATTACTTCTAGCAGTTAGAATTTACAGGATGCTTCTGTATGTGGTGTAAATAGGATGCAATTTCAATAATGGACCTCCCCTCCCTATTCCCCCCCAGACAGGCTGTTTTGAGATAGGGTCTGCCTCTCATTTAATTTTAGAACAAGAGGGACATGCTGTTTGCCGAAACCTTCTGGTCAGATCCGTTTGTTTGCTTATTTCTGGTCTGTAGGTGGGCTGGTGCTTGGAGCATTTGAGCTTGAGGAAGCAGGTGGGTGGTAGGGACCTCGCTTTCCCCGCTGTACTGATTTCCAAAGACTGAAATAAACATAAAAGAAAGAAGCGCAATTCACAAAAGGTGTTCAAGCACATGAAACGAGTTCAAAAGCCTCCCGGAGGTAGAGTCCTCCTGAACGGAGAAGCTACATTTAATTAATATTGCTCATTTAGTACCATATCTTAATAGTATCTGCTGGAAGATTTAAGGATATTTAAGGAACCTGGCTTTTCCTGGAATTCTCAAAATGTGGCCATGGAAGCAGACTTGGTAAGGAGTAACAAATCCTGGAATTTCTTTCATAGAAAAGATTAAAAAAAAAAAAAATTCATTTTCATGGATATAGCATGTAAGGCACA
>NW_010546767.1:0-2429 GCF_000687285.1 Phaethon lepturus
TGATTCTGTGAGATGTGTATGGGGTTTGATTTTTGTTTTCCTTTTTTGAGTATTCATTTTTAATGTGTCTTTAAACACATTTCTGTACTTGTGTATACACTTCATGAAGTGATATCTAAAACCTGCATTGTTCATTAGGCAATGGCTGAAGTGTATTAAAAACATATTCTCTAGTGTTTTAAGGGACCTAAGGGCCCACTGTAGTTGTTTACTTCAGCTTTTTTTTTGTGACAGCCTAAATTAACTAACCAGTTTACTTTTTATCATCTGGTATTTATTATTTAAAGATCAGTTGCTACGGCTGCAAGATCCTTCTAGAAAGGAGATGAGGTGGCTTAAAAAGATCTTGTTTACTATGACCTCTTTATAAGCTAATTATTGTGAAGGGTGTCTGTCAAACTGAGGTTTAAATAAATAAACAAATGAGGAGCGGAGTTTTCATTACAGCTCATTAAATAAGTCTAACTGCATTGCTTGCTATTAAGAAACCCTATGCATGTAGCTTCTATTAGTGGAAGTTTGCAGGGAAACAGCTTTACTTTTATTCTCCTCACCTTGAAGTACATGTCCTCATCTGCTAGGAGTCAAAAATTCAGATAATCTGCCAGCTGCAGTGCAAATCAGCATTTTAATGCTTTACAGCTGCTTCTCTATAGAAGTTAATTAGAAATGTGATTCAAACACCCTCTGCCAGTACTCATATATGATGTCTATTATTGGTAATCATAGGTTCTGCTATTTAAGCATGCATTTTGGGTAGTATTGACAAAGCAGCTGTTCCTACATACGGACTTTGATAAAGGTGGAAACTTCTTCACTTTGAGAAAATTAGAAGGTAATGCTGCCGCAATTTAAAAATAAAAGCGGATCATCTAAAACACATTCTTTTTCTATATAGTTTCAATTGCAGTGATATTTTCTTAGTAAAGACATGCCACCCTCCTTCCCTCAATATAGCATCTATTCATAAATGTCATGAGGACCACTGCTGCCTATGACCCATAAGCACTGATGTTTCCATTGGAACATGGTTGTTTACCGTGCTGAATGGTGGAAGCCAAGGCTCAAGATTTAAAAGCAGGGTATCTTCAGCTATTGGTACTACCCTCTCTCCTCTGTCATCCAGCTAAAACGAATGTGTCAGGTGAGAATAATGTTGTCCATGGGATGTTTTAGTTTTTGGTATCAGCACATCTGTGAACAGTCCTGGATTTCTGCTTCAGGATTCAATAGATTTATTGATCTTTCTGGCAGATGTCAATAACTTACTGTAGTAGTTGCATTTCTTGCCAATAAAGTATATAAGAACATTGGGAACTGGTGGCGAAGAGGTTTAGAAGAGTGAAGTATGAGCTTGTAAAATATACTTCTGACATGCCAGAGTTTGTTACTACAAGTCAAATGTGTCTGTATTTTTCCTGCAGCTGTATTGGTAACTTTTTCATTTGCCAAATATTTCATTTTCTGTTCTCTGACATACAGACTACAAGACAAACATGTTCTTGCTTTGTCATTCATGGTTACTAATGTATGAGCGTTATTGTAGAAATGAAGGATTATCAGTTTTCCAATATTCCGTTTGGCTGCAACCCCAAAGCAAAATTTTGATAGGTCTGTGCTATTAATTTTAGGCTTCATATTTGTTATTCCTCACTTAGACACTTGGGATCAAAGCCTTTGGACTCCAAAGGGATGCATTCCTACCGAATCAAAACAACTTTCAAGTGGGTTACATCTTGGACCCAATGGTGTATTCTCTAACAAAACAGGAGTCCAGAGTAGACTTTTCTGTTAATTCTTGTGCTCTTTCTGGAATCGTTCCTTTTTTGTTGTTTCGCACAGAGCAAATACTTTCAGGCCAAGAATTTCTTTGTTCATGAAGACTGCTGATAAAAGCAAAGCTGAATCTCTGAGGACTGGTTTGTTTCAGGTTAGGTGGGTTTTTTTGGTTTTTTTCCCCATCAAAACTCAGTGACTTTAATCTCACAACTTCGATATGTTCAAAAACGTTTCAGCATGAAATGTCTTAACGCATCATCTGCCTGCATCTCTCCAACTGATGGCAAGTTTTGTTCTTACTGTCGGTCATGGGCTTTTAGGTTCATGTCATGATATCCTATCCAGTACATCGCTATCAACAGTGACTGTATACTGACGTGCTCACCAGAAGTAGACGCGTCTTGCAGATGTAGACCCTTCAGCACAGCAGCTTGCTCTGACTCAGTCCCTGGGCACCCGCTCTCTGCTGAAGCCTGTGGGTTACAGAAGGGTCATGTTCAACTGGGTTTGTTCTGTCCCGTGAGCAAACTTCTGAAATGCTTTTGCACCTTTGCTTGTCTCTCCAGTGCTCAGGGAGCAAGTGATGCTATAGATTAAAGGCAGTTAAAGACTAATCTGGTCTCTCACAATTTTTTACTCTAGTAGGGAAA
>NW_010546767.1:2460-4610 GCF_000687285.1 Phaethon lepturus
GAACCAGTGTGTGTATGTGCATATATTGGCCTCGGACTGCTGGAAGTGGTGACGCCGTTGGTATGATGACTTGTCTTAATGTTTTTCAGTGTTTTTGTCTGCCTATACAGTGTTTTCCAATGTAGCAGAAGAGTGTTAGCATTGAGCAGGAGTACAGACATTCCCTTGATTAAACAACTGGGTAATCAAAACCACTTATTTGTCCTTAACTTGAGGGCACAGATTCCCCATGTTGACGGCAGTATTTGGGACAGTAATGCTGCTCTTGTTAGTCACTATGGCTACATCAAACTTGAGCTGAATATTAAGTGTTCTGCAAGGAGTTCAATCCTGTTTCAGTGCCCACAACGGCTACATAGGCCAAAAAATGCAGCGCTCTTGTTTGTATGTCAGCAAAGCAGTCTCTTTGTTAAAAGCAATCAACAAGGAAATGACTGAGAGTCACAAAATCACCTCTTTCAATCAAATATGGTCCACAGAAGAGGAAAAAACCTAAATGGGTGCTTTAATCTTGATACATATTTAATGAAATGGGGAGAGAGAAGAGTAAATTGATGAGAAGGACTGTTTCCCCTGGGAAAGATGGGTTATAGCACAGGAGGAAAAACTGATATTGTGGGTTGACCCCGGAGTCAGTATGCAGGACTTAAGAACTGATGCCTACACCACAGGTTGGCTTCACTGCTCCTAACAAACAGAAGGTGCTTAAACCTTACAGCATGAAGGAAGGATGAGTAAATGGATTTTTCTGGATTCCCTCAGGAAGAAACAGTTAGAATAGGCTTCCTCTAGAAATGAAAGTTTTTCCTGAGAGATTAAGAGCCTATGCTGTAGCTAAGATGATTATTCCCTGTGTATTTCCCTGCTTGGAAATGCAGCCTACTAAACTTTCCCTAGGGTCTGGGTATATTTATATGCTAGTGCCAGTAAATGTGAATTTTCTCATTTAAGATTACATCTTTGTCGCTGCGTTCAGTACTAGTATGTCATGAAGTCATAACTGAGCGGGGTTTGGATGTCTGCTGTAGGGTCAAGGAAGCTATGGGACAGTTCCCTTTGCAAAGTCAGGAAGTAATATATGATACAGCCAAGACAGCAGAAGTTTATGCACTTGAGTTTATCAAAGCACACAGCACAGGCTTGCACAAGTGGTCTTTGCCCCAGCAACTTGCAGTCTGACTTACTTCTTAGACCCTATGCTTCCACATTTGTGCACTTTATTGTACAAAAAAATGGAAGCTTGGTTTTAAAACATTTGGAAAGAGAACAAAGTCAATACGATTCCAGAAACCTAATTATTTTAAAACAGTGAGTGGTGTCTGCTGTATTAGCGAGTGGGGTGGTACACTTTCAGCTATCGTCCCGTGCACAGAAACCCTTTTCTTCCCCGCAGTTTTTGTTTGTAAAGATGTGCTGAGACCCAATATTGATGCAGAACAGGCAGTGGAAAGTGGGACCCGTCGTCTTTGAGTCTACCACGGAACTGTAATCAATGAAGCAACAGATACTAATTTTCTCCCTTCCCAGGCCTTTGCTTCTTTGTTTGTAAGAAGATTTAGCTTGGAAAGCTCTGATCAGCTTAATGAGTTTGCTATTATTGAGACTGGTGTTCATAGTACAATTTAGTAAATCAGTTTATTATCCTCCCAACCAACTTCAGTGATCCAAGTGTGAAAACACTGAAAGAAAATGAAAACTAGTGTAAGTGCTGCCCATTTTGGTAACGGCACATTTTGCTATTTAAAAGGATTACTCATCTGCACCAAAACAGGGAGAGAAGTTAATTTCAGTGATGTAGAGCTTTCTATTTCAGGGCGGCCTGGCTTGCACGTTGTGATGGATTCAGGAAGAAGTATAATTCATTCTTAAATTGTTAAACAGCACGTTAGGGCCAAGTATCTAAGTAGAGAGAAATGGATTCATTTGTAATCTTAAACAAGCATGTCTGCATGTGGGAAGCCTCCCACACAGGGACAGGAGGCTGGGATAACCTGTAAACAAATGCCAGATGAACAGTTGCACTTCAGGTTTTGGTGGTTGGAAAGTAGCCAAAATAACCTGAAGGGAAGGGAAACCAGCCCTGTCTGCTTAAAAGGGAATTCTGGAGACCCTCCAGTCTGCTCCTCCTGTGCCATGTGCCCTTCAGCAGG
>NW_010546767.1:4641-37167 GCF_000687285.1 Phaethon lepturus
CTGAATTTCCAGAGTGTAATGGCTCTTCTGTCTTCATGATATCTTCAACCTGAGTGTAAACTGAAGCAAAGTACCTCTGCAGGAGGTGGGATACTGTAGGGCAGAGGGAACTTTGGTTTCACCGGTGGCATCTGAGTAATGTGGGAAGGTGTCTGGGAAAATTTGATTTCTGCAGTGCCGCTCATTCTGGATGGGGTTGATGGTACTCATGAGCAAGGGCACTAGAGTTGCAGGTGCACTGTACGGTATAAAATTCAGAAACCAAAGCTGATAGGGTCCTAAGTAACATATGAACCATGAAATGTTGCACTAATAGGACAGGGGAAATGTTTCCCTCATAATTCTTTCTCTGGACTTAAATCTGTATCATAGTTTCAAGTCCTGATTGGTACTTAAAATGAGTTAATTTTTTTTCTATGATAAATGTTGGTACTCCCTTCCCTGCCAGCTACTGCATAGATGTGACAGGGATGTACATAAAAAGACATTATGCCAACCATGTTCTTGCCAAACAAACTGTTTTCAGTACTAAAAGCCTTACCCTGTTGTCCTCTGCAGAGAACAGTTTGCCTGAGTGAAAGTAAGGGGTTTGCTTGCAGCTCCTTTGAGATCAAACATCTGTGAAAATAAAGATTTCATAGGATGGGACAAAAAAAATATGCTGTCTTTTCAGCCATGGGATCAGTTAATGACCTTGACAGCTCAAAAGCCTGAGTAATGGCCAACTTATTCAAAACATTCAACTTGTGTCCTTTAAAGTAACAGAAAGCAACCGCTCAGTTGCAGCTGCCCAAGGTTCATTGCGGTCAGAAGTGGAGGTTGTCTTAATCATCTGAGCTCTGGAGAGTCCCAAAGTGCCACCAGACCATGAGCCTGCTCTAAAAAAGCCCAATGATTTTCTCAAAGCAATACACATCTTTGCCTCTCAGGAGCGAATGACCTGAGTCATCAGCTCCACACCTTTCAAGCAGCATCTCCTGCTTGAAAACAAAGTAAACCCTCAGGAACTCAGCAGGCCTGTTGCAACTACTTTTCTTTGACAACGTGCTGGGCAGCAGCCTAGCGCGTTTGCCTAGTGAGGGAGGCGTGCACTAGTCGCACATGGCAGTGGGCTTCGTAGGTGTCTATGGGGAAGGTAACCACCCCATAAGCAATTATCTCCAAGCAGGTGCTTCAGGCCTTGATGTGAGATCTGGGGGAGGGAAAAGGGCACAAGCCAGGCCAGGCTTCATCTGTGAGCTGTGACTACAGGACCTGCTGCTGTCTGCAAAACCGAGCTGTGTGTGCTCGGGGGAATGGGGTTCCTTTGTACTGCAGCGCAGCTCTTGAGGCAAATAGCTGTTGAACTTGAAGCACGCAGGCAAGATGTTAGACACCTGAGAATTTCTGGATCTCTTCCCCTGATTTCTGTGGGAAGATGACTTTGGTCAGATACAAATCAATTCCAAATAGGCTACAAACCTAATGGTGATTTTGCACAAGCCTCTGTGAAAACACGGCTGAGCCAATGGATGTGAAAGAGACGGGGAGGATGCAGACGCTGCTGAGTGCAGACAGTCTGCGTGGTTTGCCGTGAGGGGATGTGTCGAGTTAACTTCTGCTTCGGTTTGGAACAGTTGCATCCTGTGGACCCTGCAACTGCCCTGTGATTTAAGCTGTTGCGGTCCCACAGATCCATGTCTAAGTTGCCTTGTTTCTCATGTATTTGCCTCTCTAAGCTATAAAAAAAAAAAAATCCCCAGGCTCCTCTGTCCTCCTTCAGCTTCTGCATATATTTGTTTCTGAGGTGGTAACATTTTTAGGTGCTTGTTTGATTGGCAGACGTTCAGCGGCTGGAATGAAAACTCAACTGGACATAAGAAATTCCTATCTTGGAAAGTCCTTGCCATGCTACAAGTGGTCACCAGACTAATGGCATCTGAGGGCAGCTCTGCTTGACTGGTGAGGCCAGAAGGAAGAAGTGCAGTAAGACCACTGCAGGAATTTGACCTAGGGGGAAAAAAAAATTCTTATTTTGGAAAGCTTTGGGACTGCTTATGTTAAGCAGGCCTGCTGTTGAAGCTTCTCTGCTATCTTCACACAGTTTTATTTACAGCTTAAAATAAAGAAAGCAGTAGTTCTTGACTGGTACTGTTAACATATACACTGTGTATCGAGTTTATTGCAAAGTGTGTTAGCAAGCTACCAGCCTACTTTTTAATCTGCAGATAATCTTACTCTCATTTATATGTTTGGGCTATATTACTTTGCCCAGCATAGGCGCAGCCGTTGGAATCCATCCAGTCCACCTAACAACTTTCATTAAAGAAAATTGCCCTTGTGATAAAAATTACTCAGTGTGACAAGATTCCATAATATATTTTTTTAAAGACGCATAAAATTTTGTAGCAGTGAATGCCACATGTTTGGTTTTTTTGAGATTTTCTTTTAAAAGCAAAAATTGACTTAATTGTGACAATATTTGTAATAGAATGAAATAACTATTTTCTGGCTGGGCGGCTGGGTGCCAGGCTGGGCAGCAGGGATAAGCAAATAAGAAAACCTTGACTCTGAAAAGTGCATTTTTTTGTGTTTTGTACATTGTGTGGTTGCTTGAAAGTCTGTGACCCTTTAGTGAGGGAAAGTAACTACAATAAAGTCTGCTCACTTGCAGTTCGTGGTACCTAAGTCTTAACCTTATAAAATGCAGTGATCAAGCATGGATTTTTCTGCAGCAATTGGGAGCAGCTTATCTGAGCATCATCCCTCCTGGCTACAAAGGACAGCACTTGGTACGTGTGTCCCCTGCATCAGTGAGAATACATGGGTGCTGATGGAGTACCTATAGTTTTTCCTTGCTTCTTCCAGCCGCTGGAGACATAAGATTCCTAATGTGTGAGCCAGTGCAGCAGGCTGCTTGCTGCAATTGTGAGATGCTTTGGTATTTTTTTGCTTTGTTTTCTTTTTTACAATGGAAACATAGTAAAGAAGTGCTAAAGAACCAAACCCAGCATTTGGGAATGGAACGGGAGGTCAGTGGATTAGACTTCCTGCTGTCGCTTTGCAGAGTACTTGCCTCAGAAAACTCTGTGGCTCCTATGCCTTTTCTCCTGTTACACTATAAAAATGGGGAAATCTCTCCGTTCTTAACTGCTTGTTCATTAATAGATATAAATGAACCTGACTTCAGGAAGTCTGTAGCAGAGCAGTCATCATCATCACTACAAATATGGCCAAATCCAGTGAGTTTTTGTTCACTTGCTGGTGAACTCACACTCTTCCTGCATGAGACCAGATCCAAAAACATGCTGGTGTTTCTTGGTAGCAGCTCAGCTGTGCTGTGCTCATACCCCTGGAGGAATCCATTAGGCTGCCTTCAGGTGTCACCACAGATGAAATTGCACAGCAAACCATGACAGTTCAGAAAGGTATATGATGCCAAAACGTAAAATGACCAGCACACAAGTGGAAGACAAACCTCTGGGATACTTCACAGTCTCACTTTCTCATTTCTATCAAAATAAAAAGTTGCATAAAGTCTATATGTGTTTTCCATTGTTTTGGAGATTTGGATTTTTTAAAGACTTCCCAGTTCGTTGCAGGTCTGGTTTAGGTAACGTAAATATCGTGAGGTCTGGTCTTGCAAGTGCTACAATGTCTGTGGCTACTGTTAAGGAAATCAGATCCAGAGCTTCTGTGTGACGGTTACCTCCTTTATTATGAGCACCAGTAGCCACGCTCATTTTATCTTGTCTTGGATAGATTGACTAAACTGTACGTCCTGGCTTGGGCTTAGCTGATTTATGCTTGAAGCAAGGACTGTTTGTTCTCTTTTCTGATGAACTAATCTTTTGTGATAAACTAACAATGGCAAGGGATGAGCTGTGATGTTAAACAGTGGTGGTGGCTTTTTTTTCCTTTGTAAGACTACCCACTGCCTCAGGAGGAAGGCAGCTGCACTAATAATATATCTAATCTCTGTGGAAGGCCCTTATTTGAAAAATCTGTAATTGAGTGGACAAAATTTCTGGTTGCTTGAGAGGATCTATTCAGAAGAGGCTTGAAAAGGATGAGGGGAAAAAGCGTGCTAGACAGCAAGAAGTATGAAGGGCTCTATTGAGCAGGAAAACCTATGTAGATATTGTAGGACAATTAGGCTTGTCAGGAAAAACACTAAAATGCATTTGTGAGCAAAAAATCCTGGGGAACATTAAACAAAGCTTTGAAAAGGGCAAAGAGTTTGCTAGGAATACCTCAAAAGCAAAGAAGTTGATTTGGGTGATCTTTGAAGGAAGGCAGGTGATGGCTGCTTCAAAGAGAAGGTGCAGAACATGTGTTAGCCATAGGGATTTTGCCCATTTTTTTCCTCCAGTAGCTAAAACCCTGAAGCACAGTTGCTGGGTCAGCACCGTGGGGGAGAGCTCATAACTTAGTTAAGTTTATTTGTCCCTTTGCTCTTTTTAGACAGCTATTCCAATACCTGGCTTCGCTGGTGCCCTGTTCAAGGGTGCTTTCACACTGTCTGCCTTTTCAGCCCCTGCCTGTCATGTCTGCTTTGGAAGCCAAGGAAGGCTCTGCTATACAGAATGGAGTAGATTTGTTCCCTATAGTCGAGGCAAATAAATGTGTGAGTTTATTTGTATTTGAATGATTGCATCTATTCGAGTTCTGTGTGAGATTTTAAGATTAATTAATTGCTTAGATTTGACAAACTAGCTTTTGCCTAGCAAGGCTTGTTTCCTTGATCGGTTGCTGATGGCAGTGGATAGTATGGCGCATTAACGAACAGTCCCTGGCACGCTGCGAATGGGGTTTGCTGTCAATAAGTCAAAATTTCAGATCCCTAAAGATCAACCCGTTAGTGATTAGGCTGGCGTCAGCTCTTAGCCTATTTTCAGGTTTTTCTTTGGTGCTTCGCTCTTTGATGTAGAGACAGCTGTGTGCCCCTTACCCTTTATGTAGGCTGAGCTCTTTATTTCCACATCTAAACAAGCTGCCCATTGTTTTGATCACTCAGTCATCTTTTTCTGCAGCTCTCCTGTTTGATTTTTTGTTAATCGTGGTGACCACAAGTGCCAGTGCTAATTCAGATGTGGCTCCAGTCTGCATTCAGTAGTGTAAATATTTCCATATTTAAATGCAAGTATCTCCTCTGATAAGCTTTTAACGTAGTCATCCAAATATATACATCGGCTATGCCTGCCTTGCCAGCTTGGAGGGATGTCTGACTAAGCTTTTCGCTGTTTTTTATTTATGCCTGAGTGCATGGTTATGCTGTATGTTTTGAAGAAACGAAACACAACTTAAATGCGCTGAGTGCAGTTTAATTCTGAAAGTAAATTGTCCTGTGTCTCTTCTAAGCTACGTTGGTTTTCCACAAAAGTGTCCGAGAATCCCTGCTCTGATAAAGTTCTCCCAGAGGTCTGCCAGCTGGCTTTTTATTCCTTTTCCTCTTCCTCTGCAGTTTTATTTCTCATCTTGCACTCCTCCATCTCTCCTAGTGCCTCTTTTTTTTTTTTAATTGCTTCTAAGCTTTTGGAACATCTTCAGAAGTCTTGGTTAAGTAGTTACGGTTAAACCCTGGATATAAGAGAAATTATTCTTACTTCCATTTTCCTGTTAATTATATTTAACTGTTCAGGACATGCTTCCAAAGACATCTCCTTCTGGTAAAGAGGGAACTACATATTTAAGAAATCAGTCATTACAACATTTAAATTTCTTATTTTCATACAGAACACCTGAAGAAACGCCTGGAAGATTATATGGCCCAGTTCCCAAGTGTACGAATCCTCCGAACCAAAAAGAGAGAAGGGCTGATAAGAACTCGAATGCTGGGGGCCTCTGTGGCCATAGGGGACGTCATCACCTTCTTGGATTCCCATTGTGAGGCCAACGTGAACTGGCTGCCACCTCTGTTAGGTGAGTGTGCGGTGCTGTGCATGGCAGAAAACAGAACTGCTAAAGAGCTGGTAACAGTTGTTGGTGTTGAATTTGTTTTATTTCCGCCTGCTGCTTTCCCCTCATGCTGTAAGTGGACAAAAGGAAGATGAAATGTCTTAAAAGGGAAAACAAGCATGCAAGAATCTTTTTCTTTTCTGGGGTCCTGTGCTGTACCATAACAGTATCATATGTTTTGCTTAATTAAAAAGCAGAGATCATATTCTTCCGTTTCCTCATTAAATGAAATCTTAAATAATTTACAGCTTGCTAGAAGAGTAAACTACCACATGGTCATTCAGCAGCTTGCCGAGAGGAACGGCTTTATGATACAGAAAACGTCTTTACATGCGGTTTTTAAGTAGCTTTTAGTTTTGGGTTTTTTCTCCTATATAACTATATTTAACTTCATAGTCTGCAAGCCTGTGGAAGATACTACTTGTGAATAACAGCTGCTGCTATGTATTTGTAGAACACGTCCTTTCCAAGGCAGCGCTTCATCTTTAAGGAGGCATCAGTTTTGCAATGTCAGTTCTTTTCAAGGATAACTAACTGAAAGGACAGTGCCTTCTGCTTCTGGTACCTGCATACCTCTGGCCAGTACCAAACTCCTTTGCAACCCTATTGCAAGTGACCTGTTAAAGCTCTCTCTCAGGTGTGGCATTGTCGAACAGACTGTGGCAACAATAGTCAAGTGGAGATTTGAGAAAAACTAGTCAGATTTGTCAGCAGGATTGTCGGATGGTAATACTGTTGCTTCCTCTATGGTTTGTATCTGGTAATAATGTAAAACATTTGCAGTTTCATGAGCCCCGGGGAGGGAGGACAGAATTATCTCAAATGCCATTTACATGAGAGCACATAGAGTATGCTTTAATTTTAAATCATAGAAAGGATTTCTCTTAGACGTGCATTGGACGCGGAAACGTCGTTTGTCGCCTCTGCTCTGTAAGTTAACTTCCAGCAAGAGACCGTCTCAGTAATAAAGTATTTAAGAAGTTCCAGATGCTTATGCAGGAATTAATCCTGTCTTGTATTATTTGGTTGGAAGAAAAAGTTGAGGGGAGGAGGTACACTTGCATTTCTTGAGCCTGCTGAGAGTAGTTATGCCATTAGTCTGAATTGCTTTCTGCCAGATTCTGGCATAGCAATTAAAGCTAGGTGGTACGATGGGTTACAGCCCTGGCTTTGAATCAGTGCGGAAGGGGTTCACATCCCGGTCACTCGTTAAAATGAGGACTGTTCGCTAAATACAAGACTGTCTGCTTTTAGCCTGGTGGTTTAGGTATCTGTGGTAGTGTGGCTTTGTCTTCCTATTCTGCTTCTGGGTGATGGTCACTGTAGCGTGTCTGGTGGGTTTTATCTCAATAGTTCTAGCTTGAATATCAAAATCAATTTCAATGCAGAAATATGAGCTAAACTGATACGATTTGGAGCGTCTGCCCAAAAGAGCACTAACAGGAAGAAAGCTGTGTCGCTCTTGGACAACTTCGTATTTTGATTCTCTTTTCTGTAATTTCATGGTCAACGGAACCAACTGGTGCGGGCTTTCTAACACGTTTCTCCAATCTTCAGATCGCATTGCCCGAAACCGCAAGACTATCGTTTGCCCTATGATTGATGTTATTGATCATGACCACTTTGGATATGAGACTCAGGCTGGAGACGCAATGCGAGGTGCATTTGACTGGGAGATGTATTACAAGAGGATCCCTATTCCCCCTGAGTTACAGAAACTTGATCCCAGTGATCCGTTTGAGTAAGTTACTGAAATGCAGCGTGCTAAGCCCTGGCTAAGAAAATAACACCCTGTTACAGGTTTGGTTTACACCTCAGTGTAGTAGAAGTCAGAAGCTGGTGTTAAGCTACTTGCTTTTTGGCAGCTGTTTGCTTTGTTGATTTAAAAGAAATGCATTGTGTAGTAGCTGTGAACACTCTCCTTTTCATTGCTGTTTTTTGCCACCTTAATTCCTGCAGAATTTAACATTTCATTTAAAACTGTAATGTCTAACATTTAATGTGGTCATTTATTACTGAGATCTTTCAAATGTAACTTAGTATCCCTAATGCTCTGCCAAAAACAACAAACCAATGTCAGTTTATATGTCATTCCCAGGTGGGAGGGAAGAAAACCTAGCAGAATAATTACAGCAATTTTGATGATTGCAGTGCATTGCAGAAGTAAATCTGTGATCAAGTTATGTTCTGCTGTTGCTGTGCCTGCCAACATTGAGACAGTTCTGCTGTCCTTTATACTTCTGCAGTGTTCCACAAAAACCCAACAAAACACCTTTTGAGGTCAAGCTTAATGACTTGATTGTACTACTGAGACAAAGAGCACCACATGTGCAGCATATGGGTCCTGGGAGAGGTTATGTCCTGTCACTTAATGTGAACTCTTTTGCCTGTTTGGAGGAGGGGCATTGACTGGTTCTGAAGGGAGCCTAGTCTGGTCCTCCTCATCTGCAAGTGGGAAATTAGTAGATAATACAAAACCAACTGTTTGATGCTCCATCACGGCTGCAAAGGCACCAGGAACGCTGGGTGGTGAAAACAATTTTTGTCAACTCTTGCTTTGTTTTTTAAATGTTTAGCTAGATATCTGTATCCTTGAATGTGTTTGTAATATGGAGTCTGGTTTTTCCTTAAGGTCTCCTGTAATGGCTGGAGGACTGTTTGCAGTCGATAGAAAGTGGTTCTGGGAGCTGGGAGGGTATGATGCAGGTCTGGAGATATGGGGAGGAGAGCAGTATGAAATATCCTTTAAGGTGAGCTATGTTCTCTGGAAATTACTTTTGTTTTGAAAAGAAAGAACTGTTCTGAGGTGCAGAATGTGAATGATCTATCTTGTCCTTTGCTTTCGCCTGTGACTAAAGGTGAACAAGCTGGGAGTAGTAAGATAGCACACAGAAGAAACAGTGATGATGTGACCAGTCATTTGTGAGGGTCAGTTTTGGAGCATGATTAACTAGGGTGGTCCCCTGTCCTGTGGTCACAGCTTCAGATGCATTTGCTCTTCCCAGCAAGGGTAAGTCAGCTTGCGTGGAGCTCTGGCTGTTACACTTCTTAGTATTCACCCTGGCAAGAATTTGAAATGCTCTCCTTGAGGGAAGGAGGATTCAGGCAGCTCAGTGTTTGCCCAGTTGAGTATGCCAGTCCTGAGCTTGAGTTCCCAGACATGAGAGTAACTTACTGTCTATAGTAAATCCATCTGATTCTTGGCTGCAAGGTAATTACCCTGTAAGAAATCTTCAACAATTGGAATAACAATACTGTTGCTGGCAATGACTTCAGATCATTATCTGCCTGGCTTGGGGACAGTTCTGTTACTTACTGATTGTCTAAGCTGTTCAGCTGAGGACTTTAACATACGAGTTAGCCAGCTGACCAAAAATGCATACTAATAGTAACAAGTTACTGTGACCTGTGAAGACCGCTGGTACCTGTGTTATCTTGGAATATGGCACTCTGAAATCCATTCTAGGAAACCAACTGGAATGTCCCAGAGCACCGAAGTCTAGGTGGCTAGTCTTCTCTTCAGTGGTGGGGATCCTTTCCATAGCCTGGAGTGAATAGAGTGAAGATTTCTGTATTAAACTCTGTTTGGGCCACCGCGTGGTTTCTCTTTCAGAGGTTGAATATGTAACCTTATAGGTGCCTGGACACCACTGAACAAAGCTAGTTGGCCTCAGCATGAGGCTAGAAGATGGTAGCGATGCTAACATAGTGCACAGTTTAGCTTTGGTGGCTAAAATTCCTCATCTGTCTCCCCAAGAAACAAGACATGGCTGATCTCTCACAAAACTGATTCCTAATTCTTGATGCCGCTATGCAATTCAAAGGCGTATCAAACTATATTCAGCAAGCCTTATTAGCATACATACATACCATGTACTACTGTACAGCAAACAGTGCAATAAAAGACATTGTTTAGACATAAAAGATATCTTCCCATTTTTTTGTACAAAAAACCCTAAGTCATAAAGTCACATTGAAGGTTCCTTGTCTTCCATAACGGTGGCAGGAAGGACAGGGGCGAGGGGCACCCTCTTTGGAGATGTCGTTATGGTTAGAGCCATTTATTCTTTGTGTTGCATGTAATGAAATTGTGTAACGATGTCATTCTCTGCAGGAGGGGCAGTGGCAGTATTCAGCCTCTTTTCCTTGGCCCTTTTTGAAAATGCTGGTTTCCAAGAGTGATGACAGTAGCTGGGCAAGCCCTTTGTCTCCCGTGCCACAGCAGACAGTCACATTGCTTGATCTGCAGGAAATAAGACTACTTCATTCATCTGTTTGCTTATCCTCTCTGAAACACACTGTGTTTTATTTCAGTCCAGAGATGGTAATTTATGGAGGGATAAATTGCTTTAATTAATCTCTGCAAAGACCCCCTTTTTCTTTCATTGTGCAACAGAAAAATGAAGTTTTAACTGAAAGAGGCTCAGTGTATTTTCAGAAATTAAGATAAATTGATACATTCATCTATGGCTGATAGATTTAATAATTCTGCTGGAATTGCAAGAATAGAAGGTTTGTTCATAGAATTTATGAAGCTATGACATTTCCTGGCAAGCTTAGAGCTATGTTTTTACCTTTAGAAGCAGATTGAGATTTTGTAGTTAAAGGGACACTGTCAAATAATTTAAAGCTCTGGGTTTAGAAGTGGTGTACCTGCTTTGACATTATTATGTGAATTAATGGGAATTCAGATTCTAAGTGTGCCAAATTTACAGCCTGGCTTTACCAAAGAATCCATTCCTGTGCTTGGGACTTGGTCTTTGATCCATTGTATCATATCTGGCCTTCTTGAGCCTCACCACGAGTAGATTTCCCCCCCCCCCCAGCATATTTTTTTTGGCCATGTATGGACTGTGCTTTCCCGTTTTTTGCCTTTATTTTAAAATGCAGGGCTCTGTTGCTGAGAGACTGGAAATAAACAAGTTTATTTAGGAGCCTCCTGCCTTTCTATTTTGAGATCATATGTATTTCTGTCATCAGCTGGCTCTGCTTCTTTCTGAGAAGAAACTTCCAGGCTGAAGGCAAGCCAACAGAGAAACTATCAGTGTTTAGCACCTCAGAAAACATTTAGCTGGAGGATGGATCAAACTGTTAATAGAAGCCTTACTCCTTGGATGAAATGTGTATGCCAAGCATCACTAGAAAACATAGCATGCTGGGGAGACAAAATGATTTAGGCAAATTTTAAATTAGAAATAAACTTGCTAACCCTAACTGCTTGTTTGCCATTTTCTGGGTCTTCTCAACCCCTTAAAATAGAAATTTCCAGATTAGAAATGAGTCAATCTATCCATTCCATATTCAAGCAGAAAACACGCACTTCTTCCGTCTCTTGACCTGTGCATATCCAGAATAGCTCAGTGCCTATAAGCCAGTACTTGTGCAGGTCAAGGGTCTTGCTATTTCAGGTCATCATCAGATGCAACAGGAAGATTGCAGTCTTGAATTTTAGTTGCAGGCATTACACCTGGCTTTCAGAATCCTCCAGGCAAACTGCTCTGCGGATCTGCGTGGTGTAAGAACCATTCTCCTCCATCTCCGTGGATTACTAGATGCTGACCTTTGAGTACATTCTTATATTTTGGAGAAAGGGAAACAAGCATGCTCAGCTATTTCAGTGCAGCACCTTTCCTTTCTTCTTCCTCTAACTCTACAGCCCTAGTTTCTCTGTTCAGTGGACTTTCTTGAGGGCTTTTTTATGCTTTTTGGGAGTCACTTCCATACCTCTTTCCTTTGTAGTTTTTCCTAGTCTTTTGCATCTCTCTGCAATGCTTAGAAGTTCAATTCAAGTATTCAAAATTGAATACTTTACCCAAAGTGTCAATGTGTCTTTCCTTTTCTAAACACAACTTAATAGCCCTGACTTTCTGAATGCTCCATTCTCAACAAATACCTACATTCTGCTGCCTACATAACTACATCATTTTCTTTGAGATTAAAGTCTTTAATTTGGAGCATAGATATGAAGCATTTAAACTGTTCCTTTCTGCAAATGCTACTTTGTACAGCATTTATCTACATTCAGTTTTATCTGCGATTATGTTGCCTCTTTTCCAGTATTTTTGTGGCTTCTATTCTGTTTGGCTTACGTAATCCTCACTAAACTGCTTCATGCCTCTCTTCCATAAATACATAGTCTCTGATTTTTTGGGTATGGGGCAACAGAAGAGGAAAAAGTGATGTCTTTGACTTGTATAGGCATAAATATAGATGTATTTTGCACCTTGGATCTTGAGTGTTGTGGTTTGCAGTCCTTTAATTGTACATTGTACTTGAAGAGCAAAGCACGAGAATCTGGAATGTCCCTCACTAGGTGACACATCATGCCAGTTTTAGAAATATTTGTCTTGTAATTTATAGATTGTGAAGCCTTCGTAAAATTCAAAGGGCTTGGTGCAAACAAGCCGTATGGACAGTTGCCCTGAAAAGAACAATTAAGAGGAGATAAAAGAGAAGGGCAGTACTCATGGTCGCCTTTCCTTCCTTCAGCAATAGGAAACACCCACTGCACTTGTTCTAGTGATCACAGATCCTTTTCCCAAAGTGTCAACAGGGATTGCTTCTCCTGGTTTACATAGCATAAAACACATTGCGTGTTTTCCAACAAATCCAAGTGCTCCACAGCTTCTGTTCGCACATCTAGTGCATGCATCTCCTTTGCCCCATGTCAGCAGCACATTTCTGATTCCCATTTTGCCACTGGCCCCGTGGCAGGTGCATAGTTAGGGTGCAGCTGCCAAGGGATCACTTCTGACAGCATTTCTAGTTGTATCGCTGAAGTTAGTGCTGATTGTGAGCCTCCGCTGCTTATTCCAGGCACGTACTCACACCACTTTCCAGCAGCTCACGTTTGCCCACACTGAAACAAGCCGGGCATTCTGCTGCTTTTTTTTGTGGCATGTTTGTGGGTCTTTTTTTAAGCCAGCACATGCTGCTTAATTCTAAGGCGCTTAGCTGCAGTAGAGGGTGGCTTCTTTCTGGTGATGCAGAGATCAGTTTCAGACCATTGACTCGAATTTTTTGCCTCTGTTCACCCTATGTGCTTGGTTCGGTTCCAGAGTAGCCTCCCACCAAGCAGCAGCAGGAAAATGGACCCCCCGCCCCGACTCTGAAACATGATTATTGGAAAGTGCTATCATTACTCTAAAATGCTCCAGACGGTAAGGAGGGGCCATGCTGGTGTATGTGTGAGAAAAGGCGTTGTGCAAACACATGGATCCCAGCGCCTTTTGAGCTACCTTAATCTTTCGTAGAGCAGTAAGTCCCAGCTGCAACAGCAGCTGATGCTTACAATACAGAGGATTATGATTTTCCTGAATTACTGGTTGTCCTTGCTTTCATCCTCTCACCTACCTTGTTATGCAGAGATCCCCCTTGACTTATCCACTGTGTCCTTTCCTTCCCACTTTGCAGTGTGTGCTCAGACAACCAGCCAGCTTCTCTCCATCAGTCCATCCCATGGTCTTTATTTCTGTTGTGGCTTGCAGAAGCAGCTTTCTTTTCAAGGCTTGACTCTTTCCTTTGTGTTTATCTGCTCTCTTGGGAAGCATTGGCTCATCATGGTGCAGTCTTTGGAAACCATAAACCTTGTATACCCAGATAATTTGTATTCGCACACCAACTGCGGTATTGTGTTGTGTGTTTGAGAGGAGAGGTTCAGCTGTCTAATGTGACATTGTTTTCTGAAATGGCAGAAAGGGAATTGGATCAGCATAACATTCCCATGTAGAGAATAGGTGGCATATTACTTTGTGCTTTCATAGCACACTAGCTGAGTCAAAGGCTCTTGAGTCGCTTTATGAATATGGAGTTACAGCTGTCCAGACCACTGAGAAGATGGAAGTAATATCACCGGTGGTGTTACTTTACTTCTCTTGTATATGGTTTTATTATTAGGGTGAGATTGTGGCCTTAGAAAAATTTGTTGCAGTATGCCCATTGACCTCAGTGTAGCTGGGTTTTCTCTTAATTCCAGCAGATCTGTCAGCTGCTAGATTCTTAGCTCAAAATGTAGATTGCTAAATCCTGCCTGAGGAGGAAGAGAAATTTCCTGTTCTCTCCTACCGAGATCTGATTAAATCATTGTATAAAGCACTGCCTGCCTGACCAGCTTTAATTCTTGTTCTTACGGTCTTCTAGTAAATGGCTGACTGAAATTAAGTGCATCATGTTCAGGCTCTGACGTTTACTGTCGTGTCAGCCAGGGAGATGAGGCACCACCTCTCTTCTATAAAACAACAACAGCAAGAAGAAAACTGGCTCCCCTGGCCTAAGGAGAACACAGTAAGTGACAGGCAGTGTCACCGTGAAGGTGCGCAGTGCTGCCCCACAGAACAGCACTGTTTCAGCTGTTTGACAGCGCTAAATTTTTAGCAGTGTAAGTTCCGGTGTGTCATGCCTGTGAACTGTTCCCTTGTTTAAAAACAACCAGATACTGCTAACCGAGTGGAAGCGTTCTCTTGGCTAGCACGCAGCTATTCTGGGTTTGCTTCACTTGAAGTTATTCCTTGACAGACCCTTGGATGTGATTCCCCTGACCTTTAACTCTAACTTGCTAATGCTTTTGTTAGCTGTGTTTTACCAATGCATGTCACGCTCCTTCCCTCTCCACCTTCTTCCAGTTTTATAGATAAGGACTGGTAATTGTCTTTATGGAGGTTGTAATGAGTTCTGTCACCACACAAAGCAGCTCACTAATAAAATAAATCAAAGCAGCAATGAATGAATGGAAAGCATGCTTTTAAAATCAGATTTGTACTGCCAGTGCCACACTGTCACTTGCAGCATGAGACAATATTAAAAAGGCACTGAGTTGGCAAAGTACCTTGAAAGGGTCGCTGAGCTCTGCTAGCAGGAGTTAGGAAGCTTTCCATTGCCTCCACACAGCATGGTAATTGCCACATCGTTTGGGAGTAAATATTTTAAGGCACGATTAGGAAAAGAGCACGTAAAACTGATCTTAGATTTTACTCGTTCAGTAACTCAATTAAGTACCTTTTCTTATCATACCATCACACGTCTATGTCACGTCGTCTTCTGTGTCTGGAGTCTTGTTCCAGCTTGGAGCTCTTGGCCCAAGGTATCATCAGGTCTGTCTAGCTTCCCATAGCCCACCTCCCCAGCGTACCGCTCCGCAGAGAAGTGCTGGCTGAGTCACTGCTTCACAAGGTCTGCGGCGCAAGGCCAGCGCTCTCCTCTCTAGCTGCGCGTTGGCTGCAGCGGTCTGTTTCTCGCATAGGGAAGTCCTGTTTTCAGAGGAGACGTGTATTCACAGTAGCCTGACTGAAAGCCTTTCCTTAGAGGTCAAGGGCAGGTAAGGCGTCCTGTGGGCAGGCAGCAAGGATAACAAGCTGGTGTTTTCATTCAGGCTTGTGTCATGCTAAAATGTAGCTGCTTGTGAACCAAGAGGGCTTTCATGATGCAGGGCGCAGCGCACAGGGTAAAAATACGGGTTGTTGAGGAGTGTGTGTATCTGTGCAACTGAGCTTTAGGCTTCTTCAGCCGTTCCTGCAGTTTTTTTATAGTTCCCAGATCTGTTGCAGCTTTTACAGCCTTGCACAAACCATTTCTGTCATAGAAACACAAAACATCCCCAAATTCTTGTTTTCTCAGCCTACCTGTTAATTTCCTAGCAGAGAAATCACACTGTGGCCCTCTGCAGCAAAAAGCACAGCAGCTACAGAATAAGCAGCATTTCTAATTCCACTAGAAATGTCACAGAAGCTGAGTGCTAGTTTCTTTTTCCATTTTCATCTTTTCTGTACCAGCCTCTCAAGACATAACACGGACAAAAGGAATGAAATTCTGTAGAAGGAGTGTTTGTCAACTTTCTTCTTGTCTCTCTCACCATAACGACACGTAATTAAGTACCTTGAACTTCAGAAGTTGCCTGTGAAAAATACTCCTCTAACTGAGAGCAACCAACTTCCATTAATTTATACACAGTCAGCAAATGACTGTAATTATTAGGGCCAGTAGACAGAGCTGAAACTCCAAAGGACTTTCATGTCAGAGCTAATAATTATGCAGCAGCCTTGGCCAAATATTTCTCTTCCGAGCTAAGTATTTAATATTGTCACTGTAGAATATTAATGGAATTGCCTGCTATGTGTGAAGCTGTTGACTAAGCTCATTGTACAGTGAACTGCGGTGGCTCAAATTAGCCACAGTGAATGGAGCGATCAAGAACACTGCATCAGCCTGCAGCACCAGTGGACCTTCTTAAATATTTGCTGCTCTTGGGGCATTAACATAAGATCTGGGGACAAAATGAAGGGCAAGACAGAAAGAATTCAGAAATTCAAGAATTCTGAAAGTAATTTGTTTTGCATACTGACAGATACTACTTCTTTAAGTATTGATTAGATATCTCTGGGAAGCACATAGGAATATGTTTCTTAAATCTAATGAAGTAGATTGGCTGGTTCAGAAAACATTTCCTTTGATTTCACTTGGACAAAATGATTACATCCATGCTATAAATAAGAAATAAAGTTGTTAGAGAGTGTTGGCACAAAGTGGAATCTTCCCAGATGGGGAAAGAAACTTCTGGGCCTAATCTAGATGTTAATCAAGCATCAAGGTGGTCGTCTTCTACTAGCAGTGTGTTCCAGTGGGCTTTTTTAAAGGTAATTATGTTTTTCACTAGGCAGGGATTTCTGCCTAATTGTAAGGCTGCAAAAGCAATGAGTGCATGTCAGCAATGAAGCCATATGAAAGCAGTGATAACCACAGGAAAATGTAGCAGTTTCTTCAGTTTCTGGCACTTGAACAGGCTCGTGAATTCCCTGGAGTGTTTTGCATGACCTATACTGCAGAGATGGCCTCCCATTTACAGCAACATCACAGAACCTACACCCAGGTCTTATATGGCAGCCCAGTTTAACTATTGTGGTTACCATTGCTGTAATAACATATATCAATTTAAAGTGTGCTGTGTGCTGTTCTCTGGGTGCTTGGATTTTTTTTTTTCTTGTTCTTTTCTCTAAAGAATGAAAAATTGAACTGTTAAGCCATTGGGCTTGATAGCACTTGTGCTAAATCAAGGCTTGCTGCATGGCTCTAAGCAGGTAGTTATAGGATTTAAGACTAAGTCAAGGAGGGGAGGGTATTTGGGAGAGAGTATACTTTAAAGACCTGGGTTAAGCTTTTTCATGACTTGAAAGCATTTCTTCTTTTTTTTCTTTTTTTTTTTCCATATAACCAAGAGTGAATCTGCATATTTGCTGTTCCACAGGTATGGATGTGTGGGGGTCGCATGGAGGACATCCCTTGCTCTAGAGTTGGTCATATCTACAGAAAATACGTTCCATACAAGGTTCCAACAGGAGTCAGCCTGGCAAGAGTAAGTGGCAATGGCGTTCCGCACGACAGATGTCTGACTGCAACGTGACCATGCTGTTGTCTCCTCTCACCCCACCATGGGAGGCAAATGTAGGCTTTGTAGTCCATAAACTGTACTTGTACAGTGATCAAATTGAGCAGTTTTGCAGCAGTGGATGTATAGCACAAAGGGAAGAGAGCCTAGGGAGCTGCAGACTCATGGGCGGACAGCTGCCATGCTCCAGACATCAGCCATTTCTAGGTGTTGGGAAGGGACTTTGGGACCAGGAGCTGGCTATGGAATCACCAATAAAAACAAGATATGGCTTTATTTGTATAATACTTCAGTCATTTTATAGCTGTGCTCTCCGAGAGCAGCAGGCTTCAGCGTGGTGATTCTGTTTTGGTGATTGAAAGACCTCTCAACTTCAAGCATCACAGACCACTGAATGGGCAAGCTGTAATTTTCCACGATGGAACATTCTCTGCCATCCTATTTCTTAATCTAGTGTATCCCAAGGAAGAAAGAGCTTTTGCCTATCGTGCAACTCACTTTCTCCAGTTAATTTCCAAATTGAGAAGGGATTGCATTGCCCTCTGGTGGGAGAAAAAAAATTATAGGAGCAGGAAGGCTGCAAAACTAAAAAACACGAAAAGGTGCCCTACTGTTCTGCAGTCTTATGGCTTGCACAGTGTTAAAATGTTTCCCAGTTTAATAGGATTGCCCTAGTTATAGATTTGGATTTATTACTCCATCCAGCAATGACCTGTCAGAGCGATAGAGTGCTCTCCTGTCTGTGCCGTCTCTTCAGGAAGGAGCTATATTTCTTTTGGTTCAGTATTTGGCTCTTGCATACTCCCAGTGCTGGAGGGAGATGGCGGACTGGTGTAGGAAAGGCTGTTTATTGTCATCTAAGATCCTACAGTCACCTTGAGAAAAACACCTGCTCTTGTTGTGTATAGGTTGCATTTGGGGCCGGGGCAGCACTGCTCATTCTTAACATCCGTTCTTAATTCTTTTGGTAGTAAATGACCACTGCTGGACTGACCACCCTCCTGCAAGGTGGGCAGTGCTGCTGGGTCACTGAAGTCAGGACTGCACGTGGCACGTTACTGTGCGGCACCAAGAATGTACCTGATGTTGCCAGAGAACAGTCCAAGGTCCAACGGTCTCTTGAGTCTGTTGTGACAAGCAGTAGGGCGGGTGCCTCAGGAGGGTGGTGTTCACTGCTGTCTTGGAATTATACAGTGGATTAAGCTTTACAGCGCTATGTGAAATATACTGCTGCCAGCAAGTAAACCCTTTGCTTCTATTCTGAAGGGTCATCACCTGAAAGTTCCATATTCCTGTGGTATCTCAGAGTTCCTCTTAAACAGCTTTTTACCCAAGAAAATGGAAAAATAGTGGTAAGAAAGAATATTGTGAACTGAAGCTTTCCAGAAGGGAGTACTGCAAATCCCATTCCTAGAAGAATATAAAAGATGCAATAAGAAGGATTTAAGAAAGCAGCTGTTTGTCAGGGACCTTTGAATGTCCAGTGGTATTTACCAGCATCATTTTCTGACTAGCTTCTTTACAGAAAAAAAGAAAAAAAAAAAAACTTTTGATTAATGTTGTTTTTCTTAGCCACAAGGAACTAGATATAATGGCCAAGTGCCAGGATTCTGTTTTGACCTCCACAGAAAATATCTTTCTAAAAATCCCTTGGAACTAGAGAATAATAAAAATAATCTTCATCCCGAAGCTGGTGAGAAAGAGTGGATGTGAATGAAAATCCTTTCTGAGCGAAAACATGAGAGCTGTTCTGAATGCTAATGTCAGTGGTTTGTGCAGACTGTTCTCAGGTGGTTTTGCCTCTCATTTTCACATGTGGCTGTTACCCACACAGAACTTGAAGCGGGTGGCTGAGGTGTGGATGGACGAATATGCAGAGTACATATACCAGCGTAGACCAGAGTACCGGCATCTTTCTGCAGGGGACGTCGCAGCTCAGAAGGAACTTCGCAACAACCTCAACTGCAAAAGCTTCAAGTGGTTCATGAACGAGGTTGCATGGGACTTGCCAAAGTTTTACCCACCAGTGGAGCCTCCAGCAGCTGCTTGGGGAGAGGCAAGTTTGTGCTCTGAAATCTGCAGTGGGCGAACAGGCTGTGTTGTTTTTTTTTTTTTAAGTTGCCTTACCCATGTGCTCCAATACTGGTTTGCTGTGAGTAGGGTGGCAAGTGAGTGTTTAAAGATCCTGCTTGATACATTTCAAAGACCAGAACTTCTCTACCATTATATTGGCCTGATCAAAGGCGGCAGTTAGGCTGCCGTTTCTATTAGTGCACAACTACAAAGAGAAGAGAGACTTGGCTTGTGCTGCATGTTGTGTATTTAGTAGAAGGCAGAACATGCCAACAGGGAGGATTAGGGAGAGGTGGCAGCTGAGCAATAGTAGAAATCTTGTATTTCCAAAGGGCTACACAACTGTGCTGAGCTACTCTGCTCCTTAGCTTTCCCATCTGGAAGCCAGGAAAACCACCCGTTTTTGAAAGTCGACTGTGTTCTGGGAAAAGAATCACCCCAGGAGCGTAGTCGTGGGGATTGTCACACACAACAACACAGCGGCCTCTGCAGTCCTGTAGCTAATGGGTTTTGCTGTGTCCTGGAGGCTGTTGTACAGCTGGCGGTGGGTCCTGTTCTGAGTTCCGGTGCTTTCTTCTCGCCAGCTCAGATGCACAAAGTGAGGAACCTTAAAACTGTCTTCATACAAATGCTGCCACTATTTGAGACAATTTAAGCCTTCTTTCCTGTCACTTGGTAAGAGTAGGAGATTCAGTGACTAATTTACTATTTCAGATACGCAATGTAGGAACTGGGCTGTGTGTGGATACTAAGCATGGAGCCCTGGGATCCCCCCTGAGGCTGGAAAACTGTGTGAAGGACAGAGGAGAGGCAGCATGGAACAACGTGCAGGTAACAGTCCCTCTGATAAATCATTGGCCCCTAAATAAATTTGGGGAGGGCGAATTTATAAGAACAAATGTTTGAGAAGGAAGGCCATTGCAGAGCTCTCTGAGGTGAGCAGAGGGTGCTGTGCACTGTGCTAATTATACTCGATGGGTTTGTAGCAGGATGTGGCTTGTGCTTGTGGTAGGGTCTGGAGCCTGGCAGGCTTCATGCGCAGCTTTTACCTCTGCTTTGAAGTTCTCACAGTGAACAAAAGAAAGCGCAAGAAAACAATATGCCAAAATAATAAAAGAAACCAGTAACAAGGCCGTTGTAATATGTAACAAAGTGAATATTAACTTCAAAGGTTGTGCTGAAAGAAGTGATAGAGGAGCATCATGCATATTAATGAACCTGCAGGAGCATTCTATAACCGCTTACTATCATCCTTCTGACAGGAGGCAAATGCATTATAAACACCCGACCATTGCTGGAGAGAGATGAAACCAGCCAGGCTATAGATTCACCCTCTCAACATATAAGGTGCCAGAAATGACAGTTTTATTGTAACAGAAGGGAAGGAAATATTAGTTTGTCTAAACTGTAGCAGCTGAGCTGAGAAAAGATCAAGAAAACAATGCCTCTATTACAGAGCCATGCATAACTCTTCAGGGGAATGGCTTCAGTAGTAGGAGACAGAGGGTTGTTGCATATCAATTTTGATGCATGAAAACTAGAAACAAAACCAATTTACTCAGGCACAGTCCAAAACTAAGCTTCTCTTGTGGCAGGAGGATCTTGAACAATTAGTGTTGGCTTATGTTTAGGAGGAGAATGTGTTTTGAACTTCTGTGTAGCATTGAGCCTAAATGATTGTGGTAATTTCTCTCCCAAGAGAGGTTTAAAGGGAGATAAAGTAGCTTCTTTGTGCAAAAGTTTTTGGCCATGCTGCTTCAAGTAGTGGCACCCTGCTCTTTACTAGTCTTCTTTACTGCGCCATGAGATCTCTCTGAAGGGAGGACCATTCCTCCACCTGGCTCCAAAAGAAGACCCCAGAACAGCCCTTCCCCTCGGGGACTGAGGGAGGTTTGTGCTGGCTGGTAGCCCTGCAGAACCACGTTGGCTAGTGCTGGTCACAGAGGACACTTGCACCCTTGGCAGAGATGCTGTCCTTGTCAAAGCATAAAGCAAAAGCTTGACAGCAGAGCCTGCCTTGAAACAAGTTTATCTTTTGTGAGATTCAGTCCTACAATGCTTAAAACATTAGCTTGTCATAAGCCAAGCCATGATCATGAGACTGAAGATGCAGCTTGACCACACTACTGCCCCAAGCCGTGGCCAAAAAAAAAATGCCACAGGGGCAGTGCAAGGAACCGAGCGTGTGTGTGGTGGTACTTCCACCAACTGTTCTCCTATGGTCTGATCCCTGTGGCTCAGGCATCTCCAGGCCACATGTGCTGGCATCCAGCAACTTTCTCAAGGCCACAGCATTGCCAGGCATTGATAGGTTGTGCCTAGCTACTAGAGCTAAAACCCTTTCTCTTCTTTTCTGTATCCCTCCTCTCATTTCACCCGACGGTGCTGAGAGATCATTGCAGGGTCAGTAGAAGAGAGCACCAGGAAGCATTGCCCTAGTGATCGCCCTTCTGACACTCCCATGGAGTGGGGTGGGGAGCTGTGGGCCTCCAGGTCCCTTGTCACGGAAGGTGTGGGCCAGAGTCTTCTCAAGGTGACTGCAGGCTGCCTGTGCAGACCCGGGTATTTGCTGCCAGCTGTAACTCGGAGCTCCTGGAGCTCTCTGCCTCTTTTGCTAAATGTGAAGTGCTGCAGCTGGTCAGCTGCTCACTTAATCCATGATGTACGTCTGCATTGCAGAGACACTCCAGGCTGCAATTAGTATCCAAGCTAACTAGCGTAGCTCTTTGCAGCACCACGGTCTCATTTAGCGTGCTGCGTGGCAGTCTGCGGGGTACCTGTTACAGACTCCCCTCGTCAGTAGTCCCTGTCCCCAGAGGTGGAAGTAGTTTTTCCTCCAGAAGGTATTGTCCTTTCCCTGAAGCCATCCCCACCCTGTGGGCAAAGAAGGGAACGTCATTCTGCTGGGGAAACCGCCGTACCCAGTACCAGCCATCCTGAGGGCCCTGTTTTTCCTGGCAGGTATTCACGTTCAGCTGGAGAGAAGACATCCGTCCTGGGGATCCTCAGCATACCAAGAAGTTTTGTTTTGATGCCATTTCCCACAGCAGCCCTGTGACCCTCTATGACTGTCATGGAATGAAGGGGAACCAGCTCTGGAGATACCGAAAAGTGAGTGTGCGTGTGTGTATGCGTATTCTCATTTAAGGTCTCATATTGAGAGAGATGTGGGATTGATGAGCCAATTTCACTGGTACCCTGTTCCTTGTGCAGTCAGTTAGCAGCACAAGGTATTATTACACTTCTGGTTTGGCTGCAGGATCTGCCAGACACAGACTTGTTTCCTTAGAGTGTCACCACTTTAAGTGTTTTATCCCTTCTCTTCGTGTAGCTGTGATAAGAGAATCTACAGACAATCTGTTGTCATTGTGCCATTAATTACCCTTGATTAGAAAGAGGTAACTCCCCTGTTCCACCGTTAGAAATGGTGAGGACTGCTTCTCCAGGGCTTGCTAAGCAGAAGGATGCTCTCCTTGCAGTCCTGTCCACAGCTGGCACTGAGGTGATGCAACACCCTTGCAAAACCTGTTTGCAAAGAGGTGTGCTGTGTTTATTAGTTTGTCCTGAATACTACAAGATGATACCAAAAGTAGATAAGGATTTATTAATTCTCCTACTACGCAATGCCTTTGTGGCCAACAGGCAAGTAAGTTCTTGATGAAATGCCCCATCCCAGGCCTTGCACAGTGCGTGGAGCGACTGCAGTGGGATGCGAGCCTGTAGGCTGGAGAGCCTGGCTTCAGACATAGCTTGAGAGCTTTCCAGTGCAGATGTTGAGGGTTGGGCTGGATACTGTTGAAAGGGCTGGGAATGGACCCTGACACTTGCCAACCACTTATGTGTGGAACAACTTCTTCAGGTACATCCAAGTGACAAAATAGCTTGCCTTGGTTTTTAAGACTTCTTTCTGTTGGTTTTAAACCAGCTTTGCTTCTCTGCTTAGCAACCTCACATCAAATTTCTCTTTTCCAGGACAAGACCCTCTACCATCCAGTAAGCAGCAGCTGTATGGACTGCAGTGAGAGCGACCGAAAGATCTTTATGAATAGCTGCAATCCTTCATCTCCAACACAGCAGTGGATATTTGAACATACAAACTCAACAGTCTTAGAAAAATTTAACAGAAATCTTGATCTTTAAAAGACTGAGAAAATATATATATATTTTACAATTATAGTTTTTACTGGGGAGGGTTACAAAAAATTTTTTTAAGAATACTTTTTTTTAAACAGTTAATGAAGGTAAAAGGGAGAATCTCAGGAGAAGGTTAACTAGCAGGCCAGTCTTTATTGTGAAGATGCTGCATCCTTCTCTTCTGGGGATGGTGGAATTTTAAAGGCTTTGCCAGAGCCACTTCTGTGCTAAGACTGAACAGAAACTCTGTTTTTAGAGGAGTCTGAATGTGATTCAAACTGCTTTTTTGTTTTGTTTTGTTTCCCACCTGGGTCTGGTGTTAAATGATTTTGTTATCCAGGACTTTTTGTAGCTGCTATACTACCCACTGAAGCGTTCCCACATAGGTGCTTTATCTTCCGAAGTCCATGTAAGTAAAATCTTGAATACAAGACTTAATCCTCCAGCATCATAGACGTCAAAAAAAAAAAAAAGGCCATCAAAATGTAAAATGAAATTAATATTTTTTTTTTTCCTAAGCCAAAGTAGATTAGAACTCAAACAGGTTGAGTATTATTACTTTCCAAATCATAGCTCTGATAAAGGAATGAGCTCTAGTGGAAGTGCAGCCAAGTGTTGGGAATATCGCTGTAGTTATTAGTGATGAAGCTTCTGGGTTTCTGGTCCATTCACTTCACAGTCAGTTTGTCACTCGTTGTTGAATCTTCAAGGTGAAAGATTAGCAGAAGGTTTTTAAGTAAGCACAGTTCTTACAGGTGAAGATTTTTACTAAGAGCCTTTGGATAACAGGTTCCAAATTTGCCTCATATTCAGGATCTTTTTAGTACAGACGCATGTAGGGTTTCTCAGAGTTAAATCTACTACTAAACGTGAAGGCAACTTCCGTTTTTCCTTTAGAGGTTTGAAGGCTAACTTAATTCACAGTTGGTGTGAGCAGATTAATTCAGGATAATTAAGTCAGGGCTGAGATAAGCCATTGGTCTTTATCCATTTGTTCTTCAGTCTGTACTTTGTTGCAGTCATGAGTTCTGTGGTCAGTAGTGTTCTAGCCTTGTGGGAATGTGCTATGAATCTTCGCTCCTTTCCCAACATCCGCAGCACTGTACAGTTTACTGTGACTGGAAATCTGTTTGCTTAAGCAGAGATTTGGGATTGATGGGCCAATTTCACTGGTACCCTGTTCCTTGTGCAGTCAGTTAGCAGCACAAGGTATTATTACCCTTCTGGTTTGGCTGCAGGATCTGCCAGACACTGAACCAGAATTGTCTCACTCCCACACTCAGGGTAGGAGCAGGGCACCCCTCCGGGACTCCTGGTAAGCACAGTTCATGGACTTCCCCTCCTTGGAGGGGCAGGGAAGCTCTGCTCTGGGGTGTCCTCCTCTCCTGGGAAGGCAAGGAGATTTTTGCCTGGTGTCAAGAAATAAGCAGGCTGACTCCCCCAGCAGAGCTCCAGAAGTAAGAAGCCCTTTCTGATGTTGCGAATTGTAGGATCATCGCCCATGTTTCAGCCGTCTTTGAGGCAATGTAGTACTGTGTCTGTCAGCTGGGAGCAGACGAGAACACAGCTAGCTGCCTCTCAAGTCTGATGTATTGATTATGAGGCTCAAAATCACTTCCACCTCTCTCATCCTCGCAGCTGAGACCATGTCTGACCTGTTTTGCCAACTTACCTGGCCCACGCAGTCATGAAGCAAGGGAAACATGGGCACTGGATTGCAGCTGGGACCAGGCTTCCAAATGTGTTGGTGCCCAACATATTGGGAGTGAAGAAAGCAAGCAAGCTCTAGGCTTCCCTTGTGACAGTTTTGCAGCAGTATTGCTATGGAAGCGAGACCAGTGTCAAACAGGGTTGACATGTTCTCAGTAACTACAATATATCTGTTACTAGAATCCCTTTTCATTTCTGTGGGAGACAGAGCCACTTTCCAGTGCTTTGTGTCTGACTGTTGCTTTCCTTAAGTTATTAATGCTCTTATTAGTCTAGTAGTGCTGACTGTGGATCGCTAGACAGCCTGACTAGATGTCTTTATGAATGTTTTAATACCTGTGGAACAAGCAGCTGTTTGTCCATGAACAGTGCTAGTTTTTTATAATTGGGACATAATCAGCAAGTGATGTAGATGGACTGTAAGTCATTCTGCTTGCAGCTTGCAACTTTGTGTGTCTTAGTTTTCTAATGAGAGGACTAGCTTCTGTTTCTAAAATGCATGGCTTGCTTTGTACTTGGGTTCACCTTGTGAAGAGAGTCCTAGCTGCTTGGCTTGCTGGACGCTTGCTTCAGAGAGAACTGCAGTAATAAACAGGTCTTTTACCACTTAAAGATCTTAATTTGGAGAGACAGGACAGCTTCTAGCAGTATGCATCAAAACATTAGGTAATCGTTGAGGCAATTCCTGTTTGACAGCCAACCACCAGTACGTGGAAACTGGAGCTTTAGTGTGAGTGGTCCCGCTGGGTCCTTCTCAGTATGGTTGATCTGATCTGTTTTCTGAAGGTTTGGGATCCGAGTGTGGTAAGTGCCCCACAAATTCGGTACACTTCTGACTGGCTCGCTGGGCTTTGAGCTAATTAATTTATTTACATCAATTATACTTTTCAATACCCTAGAGGCTTTGCTGACTAATGAGAAGAGTTAATATAGCCAACCATCTACTGATTGAGAAATAGAAGCTGTATTTCATCATCTACATCTTTAATTGAGCCTTTGCTGGGCAATCTGGTTAATTATTCCAATTACTTTTGGTTATTTGTAAGCAAAATTGCTAAAGCATGAATACATAAGCAAAGCTTCACATCTGCATGCAAGTCAAGACTAGAGATTAAATACCAGTGATCGTCTAATGCAAAATAAATGTTTTCATATTTTTTCCCCAAAATATTCAAACAACCCTTCTCTCCAAGGCTGCATAAATTCTGCTACTTTTAAGTATCAGAACCCCAGACACCAGGGGGACCCCTGGATATGTGTTATGTTGCATAATAATACTTTGATTTGCTCCTGAAGCTCTTGTTGATTTATAACTGGTGCTAATCTCTAAGGCCTACAGACAGAGTAACAGGTTTGGGGCTCTTAGATGTGTTTTTTCATGCCTGGGAAATTAACTTTCTTTTCCACACCATAATAGAAGAATGTGTGGGCCTTACTGAAAGGGGAATACAGCATCATTAAAATAAAGATGTGCCTTTTTAAATGCAAATGTACAGCAAATGCTTAAACTTGAACCATTTCCTAGTGCCTTGCTGGACAAGAGAGAAGAGGGGAAGGGGCTGGGAGATAAGGATGTAAGAGAAAGCCTGACTCTTGCAAAAACTTGCAGTTTGTGTGTGGTTTTTAAAATGTCTGACTTCAAGTACAAAATTTGTGTGAATGACGGTAATTCAGAAGCTCCTGGGTTTCGTCTACCCACCAATAATATCAGTATCATTAATGACTCGGAGGGGGTTGTCACACCTAATGGGAAGACTTGGAAAGGACGGTGGCTTCCTCTTGGTGCACTGTAACAACTAAAGCTAGACCAGAGGATGTCTTGGTTAGCTGTTGGATGTTTCACCTCATGGTGAAGGCTCATGCATTTCACTAGCATGCAAGATCCTGCATTTTATTTTCTAAGTATCCAGATCAGAAATCACAAATACTCCCAAGGGGATATAAAATCTGAAGCTTTCAGAAAGTCGATCCCTTACATCGCTGGGAAACTTAAAGGGTGTGTTCAAATGTCTAATACAGAAGTAGCAAGAAAGCAATTTCTCAGCTTAACTTTCCTCCTGGTTTGTTTTACAGTAGTCCCTGCACAGGACTTGCTTTCCTTTGCTGGAGAGTTCCAGTCAACAAACTTTCGTCCTCCCAGCTGCACTGAGATACCTGTGTACTGAAAGTCAAACAGGCATTATCGTAGCTATGATGGCTTACATCACCGAGGAGAGCGGAGAGGGATCTCCTAGAAGTCATACTGGGCAATCACATAACTGCTAGGTAAAAAGGGAGAAGCTTTGGTTTTAAATTGTTTTTCAGGATGTGGACAGACACTTGAATGGTTTTGACTGGAGAACAGCCAGCCTCTAGCAGTCAGCCTGTCACGCTTTCAGTCGAAAGAGCCCTGGTGAAGTTTTGTCTGAAACAGTGTGGTTGTGCTAGCACAAGGGATTTAAGTGCACCTTGTGTCCCACATCCACTCCCAACTGCTATGATTCATGTCCCTACTCACCTACAGTATTTCTAACTACTGGCAACAAAGGAGCCTGGCGGTGCCCAAGTCGGTCCTTATCTGAGAAGTGGCAATCTAGGTTCCATTTTAACAGTCACTTAACATTAAAAGCTTCTTAGTTAGCAAACTGTTGCCAAAATGGTGAGTAGTGTTAGGTTAATGTCAGAGTCATTAACCTAATGTCAGCGGGCGTGGAGGGGGAGGTAGGATTAAAAGGTCTTTCGCAGGATACATAGCAAACGGGGAGCTGGACTGGGAGTCAGGAGCACTAGGTCCCATTCCCAATCTACCAGTGGCCTATTCCTTGATCTTAAGCAAGGAATGTGCGCTGCAGTTTCCCAGCCTGTATAAGATTTAGATTTAAGTGCTTTATTTGCTGACCTAATGAGTGTTGAGTCCATGTTTTAAAACAAGCTGGTTTGAGCGGAGGGGAGAGATGCAATGGGTGGAGAATGGGAAAGCTGAGATCTGAAATTTCCATCAGCATTCAACACACAGTTGTCAATTCATTTCATATTTCTCATTAACCAGTCAGATTGATTTATTCACATTATAAATTTAAAGTATAACTGAAATAACCTCACCTCCTGCTCCGATTGCTCCTTTGTAGTGTCACGCTTTAACTTGGAGATCTGTGTATGAAACTAGGCAATGATAGATTATAGAAATCCTAATAAAAATCCTACATCTGTTTTTTGCCTTTGGCTCTGCTAGCTGAGTATGCCCCTTTATTTGCTGCATTTGAGCTTTCTTGATGCTTCTGTATGACCCAAAAGGTTTCAATGATTCCAGCAGATGTGAGGGATTTTTGAGGTTTATATAAAGCCACTGGATCTATGTGGTCTTAAATCTACTAGTTCAACTCTAGGAAAAAAAATCCTAATCCAAATCAGTGAGCAAGCAAATGTGAACTTCAACCAGCAAATAAGATAAAAACTGATCAAGCTAACAGACTAAAACATTAGCCCTTATGATAAAAATAATAAATAGCTTTAGCCTCTAGGGTGGAGAAGGGAATTAGTTTCAAAATGCATTCTCCAGGATCTCAGTGATAAGGTCTGAGTTTGTCTATTCCTTGTACTGCATGCATTTTATCTGTAAAAATCTGGATGGCGCCTCTTGAATCAGTGTATATTTATTTTGTGCATATTAGGACCAACAGCCTAATATCTGGGGGTGGTAAAGGACTTGTAGCACTTTAATGTAGTAGCTTTCATAAATCGGGAATCATTGATAGAATGCCTAGTGTTTTTAAAGTTGAATGGACTTCCTTTTATAATATATTTAAAATAAATTTTTAATGTGTTTTCTGAAAACTCTGTATGCAGAAGTGACTGTCCCTGCTTCTTTTGCTCCAGTGATTGATTTCCCTTCTCTCTACTTCTTATGAGAATAAGCTTAATTACGCTTCTGGTGTTTCCCCAGCGCAGGCTTCCTGCCATGTCATGTGCTGCTCTCCTCCAGCCCCCTTGGGAAACATCTTTTCAGCTGCCCTTTGTATTGGGTATAAATGGCAGGGTTTAGTGCGTTCCTGCAGGAGCAGCCAACAAGCTCACGCCCTGAGCACCGTGTTGGGCGTACATGGCAGGTTCAGGCAGCTGGGGGCTGCAGAGATGCCTGTGGGCAGCTCGCTCTGCCTCTCACGGCTGCTGCCAGCCAGATCTCAAACTGATGAGAACCCATCGTGCCCCAAAACTCCAGCCCACCGGAGGACCTTGCAGCGCCTCAGCTCAGACAAGTTTAACGAAGAGCAGAGGACACACGTGAGGAGAAGCGTAAGGAGATGTGGACAAAGCTGGAGGAGATGTGGAGGGAGACGTGTTCATGCAAGGAGACGCTCTGTGCCCAAGGGTCCAGTCCTGGAGGGACCATGACCATGGTGGATGACCTGTGCCAAGGTAGGACACCCCTGAGGAACAGTGGCCATGGCCAGTCCTTGTTGGTAGGGCACACTGGGAAGCAGAGAGGAGCAGAGAAAACCCAGCATGGAGAAGGGAAGACAGTTACATGCTGACCCTGACCTCCTGCACCACCCATCACCTCACTGGATGAATGGGGAGAAACTGTGTATGAACTGCAGCAGAGGGAAGGTGAGACTAGCAGTGGAGGACATGTTGGATGAAGTTTAGCCAAAGGAAGGAGGAAGAAAGGTGTTTACTTGGGGTTGGCTTTTTTCTGAATACCCAAATCAGTGATTCGAAGTTTGTGTTAACTGGCAACTAAGTAAGTAAAAACTTTTCTCAAAGGCAGTTTGTGTGTTTACTGCTGAGATACCTTGGCCATGAGAATAAAATGTTAAAATCGCCCAGGCCTGCCCGTGCACCTTGTCTGAACTGCCTTTCCCTGCAGTTCGGGGGAGCTCAGCATCACACAACTGTTGCCCAGCTTAGGGCAGGATGAAGCTGTTACTCTCCTTTCTCTGCATGTCCACCTTGAGAGCAACCGCTGGTAGATCCATCCTACACCTGGGTTTTCAGGGGAGGCTTTATAACAGCTCGCTGCCCTTTTTGTGTTCCAGTCTTTGTGTGGGGAGAGCAGTCTTCCAGCCCAAGGCGAGGTAAGTTTATAGGCACTGCTCATGGCCCTATCCCATGTTCCCGTTAGGACCCCCAGCACTTTCTACTGTTGCCACTTCATTTCTTTTGTGGCCTTCCCAACACTCCTTTTTATTTAATTCCATGGGGTGAAAAACAGGGAAATAAATGGGAGACAAACAATAGCAGGTGTGAAAATTGGAAAGTGAAAACCGGCATGTGTGAAGGAAAGGAAAGGCTCTTTCTTGGGGGTCCAGCAGATAACAGCAAGGCATGCGTCGAAGGGAAGACTGTGCCGTGATTCTTGTCCACGGGAACATTTCCCAGGAGGAGTATGTGCCAAAAGCTGTGACAGTTTAAGCATTTTATCAATACGTGCCACACTAGAAAAATGCCGAGAGTGGGAGTCTGGCAGAAGGTACTAGGGCAGAGTCTCCATTGGCCCCCAAGGTACAGAAAATGGAAATGGTCTGATTTCTGGATGGAGGTATTTAAAAAAAAAAATAATAAAAAAATATGGCTTCTTCCCAGGACATCTTTGGCAGCATAGACCTTTTGGAGAACACCACTTCTGTCCCAAGAACCCTGAATGGCTCCACTAAAGCAGTAAGTTCCAGACAACAGCTACATCGTAGACGTATCTTTAGAGGGTAGTGCTGCTCCAGCTAAGGTTTAAAGGCCTGTGCAGGTTCCCCTAATTTGATTAGAGGGCTGACTCGGATGGACAGGCTGTTACAGGCTCAAAGGCACTAAAGCTGCCTGGGTGCTGATGGGTTTATGAAACATTGTTCCTCACTTGATTGCAGCTCCCACAAAGAATTATTAGATCAGGTTAGTGATAGATACCTAATAAAGAATGTCTCTGTGAAGCAGTTTATTTCACAGCCAGCTAGTTCCAGACTAGCAGACTGTGAAATCTTGAGGTTCCCATGAGGATAAATATGCTGAAATAAACTGCAATTATATGAACACCTCTACACACTTTTTTTTTTTTTAACTGAAAAAAGGTGTCATTGAGTTAGCCTGAGCTGGCGGTACTGAGCACTGAATTAGCAAACAGGCAGTGACAAAAGCAGGGTTGTTTTTTTTTTTTCTCTTGGTAGGCATTGCAAAACACCTTAAAATCTTATTATTTGCATGGGAAGAGGGCATGCAGCCAAAGGTGAAATACAATCTGGTGGTCAGTGCCAACCTGTTCTGGCACTGATAGTGCCTGTTTCTCCAGCCACTCCCAGCTTCCCACAGAATAGTCCAGGGAGCGCTGGCAGAATCTGCTCCTCACGGGGACAGGAGGAGGTCCTGCCTGTTCTCATCATGTTCCCTTCTATTTGCCTGCTTGCTGCTATTATCGTCATTCCCTACAGTCCGTGCTTTCAGCTTCCTCAGTGTCCTTCTGCAAGATTTCCTCAGCTTGCTGTTTGATTTTTATTTGAAATGTTAAGATAAATCTAGAAAGCTTGCTACCAGGAGCTCTGAGATCAGCCTTCTGGTGTTTTCCCTTCCCCAAAACCAAGGAATACCTGTATGGTTTTTGCCAGGAGGGTATTACTTCCGGCAAGCAGATCCCAGGCAATTTGGCTGGGGGCTTTTATAAGCGGTGGCGTCTTGCTTTCTAAAATCTCACTGCTAACTACTTGTGGGTCTGCGAGCACCACCTTCCCCTTGGAGCTGCTGGCTCCTGGGAGCGGTGTCCCCAGGAGAGTGCACACTGGTTCTCCACATAGAAAAACAGAAATGAGTAATCAATTGCCTGGGGGCACCAGAAATAAAAGCTAAGAGGCAGAACTGTTGAGGAAGAGTAGTAAATCCCTGCCCTCAGGTTTATTGAGAGACATGTTTGGTATTGCAAAGACTGCCTGGAAAATACAGATTTTAGCATGTCTGTCCTCCCGCGGGGAGCAGGCAGAACAGGCTCGGGACGCCTGTGTCAGGGTTACCATGGAGTGGGCTGATCCAGTGACCAAGGGCTTTGAGGAGTCTCTTTCTTGCAAAGGTATTTTGTGTGTGTCATGCAGCACAGGTCAGCCCGTGCTAACGCACGTTGTTCCACGTGTGGAATTTCAGGCTTTGCAATAATTCTAGCCGACAGAACCTTTGTTCTGTTTGTGCAAAACGTCTTTTTCTTTAGGAAGATGAAATCCTTTTCCATTTACAGCTGCCCACGCACCTTTGACAATAGCATATGCTGTCTGGTATTAGAGGTGACAGCGTTTCCAGAAGTTACATCGTTTCTCTACAGCGCAGGAGGAATTTTTTTCTCTCTC
>NW_010546768.1:0-9062 GCF_000687285.1 Phaethon lepturus
CAGGCTCCTCCGCGGCACGGCCGGCGGCATCGTCCGCCTCACGGGCAAGTGCCTTCCGGGGGAGCCTTCCGTGTCACCTTAGCCCTGCGCTTTCCCTCAGGCAGGGCGTCTGGGGTCGGGTAGGAAAGGGACCGATCCAAAATCATGAGGGGAAGCTGATGCAGGCGTGTGGAAAGACAGTCACTCGTGGACAGGCAGAGTGTCCCGTTCCCAAACACTGTTATTTGTACGGGACACAAGTCCTGTATCGTACAGGAGGAAGAAGGGGTGCCGGGGCTTCCAGATGCAGCATTGGTTAATCAGCAATATTTGTCTAAATATTTTAAGTGAGCCTGAAGTGTACAACTGCTTTTCAACATCTCACTGCTGTTAGAAGGCGTTAGTGAAAGTCAGAGCGGAGTAAATGTATTCTCTGACTCCCAAAAGAAATTCTGCCCCCTCCCTTTTCAGCTGTATGGATTGCTGCATGGAGGCCCTCACGTGTTTGCTAACTCAGATGCTTCCCTTTCAGCTTCAAAGACACGCATTATCTGTGTCTTCTCCTTGGCAAAGTCCTAGGAGCGCAGCTGATAAAGATCATGGAGCTGAGCATCTGCTATTCGAGACGCGTGCATGCACCACGGGACACAGAAGTACTTTCCTTCTCCTTTTTTAATGCCTCAGCTCCATGGACTGTTGAGAGAAGACAGACTTTGCTCAGTGAGACTTTTAATTTCTTACCTTCTCCGTGTTTTCTTGGTATATCAAAATTTTAAAATCTAATTGAATTGGGGGCCATAACCAAAAAAAACACGGTAAGAGCAGAAAATGAGATGTGACCTATTTGAATTGTTTCTCCTTACACAGATCTTACCAGAGAGATTCTACTCTGACATAAAGCATCTGGGCCCAACATTTTCGTGTTCACCATGAAATAGTGGTGGCAAGCTCTTGCATATTGGGCCACAGCTTAAGTTAGAAATACTGAAAGGGACTTCAGCCTTCCATACTGTAGAGAAAAATGCTACCATGTTTGTGCTGTGTGATCAAACGCTCTGCTTTGGTGCAGCAACAGCAGGATTCCAGTCCTGCTTTGACAACTATCATGAAAACCTATTGTAACATCTAAAGACTTTGCAATCAAATGGTTGTTTCTGATTGTGTTGCTAATTTGGATAAGGGATTTGGAAACATCAAGCATGTTTTACCATTCAGTCTGATAAGCAGAAATCTTCTACTTGTCATCTTCTTTTTCTTCTCAAGTAAAAACAGTTTGTACAATTTTAAGAATTTTTCACTAAAGAATCAGAATGGTAAAGTATGCAAAGTAATTAATTGATATTATATTAAGAAGGGTAAACTAATAAGAGCGTAACACAAAATTCTGAAGAAATTTAAAAATACCTATTTTTCCTATCTAGTCAGCTGTCCGAAGTTTCCAGAGACACGGGGGCAGAGCTACTGCAGCCATCAGAGAGTTTGGGAATTGGTAAGCAGAGGCTAGGAAGGATCTGGGGTTCGTTTCTTGTCCCCACAGCTTTTACAGAAAAAAGGAAAATGAATGGGTGGAAAACCTATTGTCATCAACACTGCACTTCTTCTGCTTCTGCTTACGGAGAACAGCCATACCCAGGTCTTGGTCCTGACTTGCTGGGAATGTATGTTGTACACGCCAGATAAAAAGATTCAGCGTGGAGGAACACACCAGTGTGAGCAGCTGGAGTAGATAGCTTAGTTCTCAGAACATGTAAGCTTCATCAACAACGTGAACTTAGGAACCTTTGGAGACACTGATCTGTCTGAACTGAGGACTAGACTTTAGGATGCAGAGGCAGCTGCTATTTCTGAAGAAGGAAACTGGCTGTTGCTTGCAGCAGGCTGTTCTCCTGCATTGAAGTCCTATCCCCATTAAGCTGCAGAATCCTTGAGCCACCCAAAAACTAAAGAAAAGAAAAATCCAAAATGGCTGAGAAAGAAGAGGACACAGCGTGTCTCCATGGGGCTAGAAGGCTTATAAATGCATATGCACACATTTGACTGGAAAGCGGAAGGCATGGCTGTTCATGGTTAGAGAAACCCTCCCCTGAGGCATACAAAACCAGCAGTTTAATGACTTGATCAACAATCTAGAGAGATTGAATGCACGAAACAAGATCCAGACGCAAAGGTTGATGAGGTTTATTTGGTCTTTGACCACTAACCTGTGTGGTTACTCATGGGAGTATGCACAATGTCAGGTGTATATGACATGCCATAGGCAAACTGAAACAAGTGACATACTTAGAAGGGCTGAGGGGTTTTTGTTACTGTGTAAGCATTTTGCTATACTGTCAATAGCAATAACATTAATAACTTCCTTCTGTTTTAAGCAATCCCCATCAGATTTTCCAGTATTGAGTTTTTTTAAGTATTTAAAAGTTTATCTTTTGGCCTACAATACATTTTGCAGAACTGAAAAAGAAAAGGCTGTATTCTGCTCATGTTACAACCACTTCCATGCAATTTAGTGATTGCAAATTGTGTGTGTGTGAACAAAACAAGGTGGTCACTACAGTGTTTTGAACTCTCACCGCATTTTTTTCAGAGGAAGACAGTCCTACATTCCCAGAGAGACTTGCTATTTGCACTATGCTCTCTGCTCTCTAAGTGCTTCAGAAAATGATTGCATCAACCCAGCTCTAATGGATTATAGATTAGGCAAAAAGGAAAGGGTACAAGATTGTTCTTTTGTATTGTTTCCCAATTTTTTTTGTTTAAGCAATAGATAATAATTTAGAGAAGCAGTTGGTTAGTCACAGCTTGATTTACATTTTTAACTAGGAGGCTACACTAGTGCTATTTTGTCTTTATATTTAATTTTTTGTTAGGGGAAGTGGTCTGTGATCATTTTGGATTTGAGGGGGAGTTATTACGTTCTTACTGACATTCCAGTGGTCCCAGTGCAGTTCTCTGTAACCCCACTCTTGGAATTGATTTCAATAGGCCCTGCAGCACCTCTGAGGAGGGGCAAAATTACTTTTAACCTCAGAGTTTTAAATTCAAGGTTCCGTTTCTTTATATTCATTTAACTTTAGCATTCATCTAACAAAACAGAAAAATATCTTTGTGTCAGCCTGACCTATCTTGGGAATACTTAAAAAACTCCAAGTCCATGTATAAAATATCTGAAAAGTTTTCTATCAATGCAGGGAAGAGGGCACTCTCTGTTCCTGTTATTTGTTATCAGCAGGGGAATGGGAGAGAAAAAGTGCATTTGAAAAATTCAAGTCAACATTTCTCAAGAAATGTATACTATAATTTTTTCTTCCCTTAAAGTGTGAATGAAGTAGGGAATTAATGAAGTCAACGTAAATATTCTATGTTGAAGGCTTTTCAAACTTTAGAGGAAAAAGCCAGGCTGTGTTTATGTTTGTATTCTTGGTGCTCATGACAAAAATCAATGATTGTGGCATTAGGAATAGCTACTTCTGTTTGTCCCCTTCCTGAGCTTTGCTACTCTTATCTCCATATTCCCATGCATCCATACATCCATATCTTGTCTTCCATGCTGTTTCTGTTCACTCCCTCATGAAGTATTTCTCAGCCCTTTCCAGTGGCAAAGCTGGAAAGAACATAGAATTTGAAAGGAATGTTTTGTATCATTTAATTTACTTTAACTATGTTTCCCTCAATTAAAATGTATTTCAGTTCAGCAGGTGTAGCAGGTATCCTGATTACAAATGCAACCACATAATCTAGCATTGTTTCACTCTCTGTTTATGTGGTTGAAGATACCTTCAGCAGCTGTTGCAACACAAAGACTGCCCAATATTTGTCTTCCTTGGAATGACTCTTGCAGGATCTAGTCTACATGAAACCTGTCCCCTGCATTTGAATATGGCTAGCAAAATGCTAAAAACAAAATCGTGGTTAGAAGAGGATCAGACCAATTTTACTCATCATCATGTTAAAAAATAGTGATCAAACTTTGTTTTTTGTCATATAAAATGTTCACAGGAGAGTTAAAATAAAGGTTAAAATTCTGTGCTATATAGCTGAGCATAATTCTCAGAAATGTGAATTAACTTAAAACTTATTGTTTTGTTCAGAAACCAAATATGACAATCCACAGCATGCTGAAAACTGAGAATATGAGACAGTACAGTATAAAATAAATTGAAACCAAGCAAATATATTGAGGACACTTCTCTTTAATTTTTTCATTAAAAATATTGTCAGAAGCTGCTACAGAACTTGAAGAATTTTCATAAGAGTACAGCAGAGCTGGATGGTGAATCTAGGTTAAATTTCCTCCTGGTTCCAAGGAATCTTTATTGTAGCTTAAAGTGAAACATTTTCATCTTTATTTACCTATCTTCATTGCTTTATAAACAAACTTCAAAGTGGATAAAAATTTGCAGCTTGTATTTCAAACACAAATTCAAAGTATTTTAGAATGCTTTATAATAATGTAAAAAAACCCCCAATAATTTCCACATACATTCGATAAACTCTTGTTCTACTTACATCAACAGTACGGCTCCAGCTGAATTCAGTGGAGTCAGAAATATGTCCAATGAGTATAGTTTATTTAGGCAATTTCTTGTATTTTCTTTAGCATGTTAAGAGTGAAAAATATTTATACGCATTAGGCATAATCTTAAGAGATATATATTTAAAATGTTTACTTGATGCAAAGCGTGTAGCCTAGTTTAGCAACAACATTTTTTAGTTATTTTTGAAACTTTCTAGCTGTGTTTTTAATAAATACAGAATTCATCCAGTCTATCAGAGTGTACTGGAAATCTTACTTAGAATTTGGGATTGCATAATGTTGTGGCTAGGACTATTTTCTTAAGACAAAACAATGTTTAGATTCTGCTTGAGTTATTCAATGTTTGTTACTATTGTAGCAGATTGTTAAAAATTAAACATAGATATTATTCAGTCATCTTTCAGGCATTACTTAGTACATATTGAGCACCTTTGTAATATAAGAAAGGCCTGTACTTGACTGTAAGCACACAATTAGTCCCATTGATTGCAACAAAACTTACACGCACATAAATTAGGAACATTCTTAAAATATCTTGATGACCTATGCTGACAGTTTATCCTCCTATCAGTCTAAAAATATGAGCTAGCTGGTTCTGCCTACGTCTGAGAATTTCAAGTAAATACTTTCTTTACAATCTTTACGATCAGGAAATTCAATATCAGGAAGGAATTAATCCCTCCTTCAAATGCATTGTCTAATTTAAAAATCATCTATGAATAAAACATTAATATGTGGCTGAACATTTGGAAATACCAGGTAAGTATACATTCTTTAATCCGCTGAGGTATGCTGAAGCAGGAAAATTCGTATAGATGTGCAAACACAAGTACATGATATTGTAGTGTGTATGCCTTAGCTTGCTACAGAATTTTTACATATTTTATTTTGTCTTTGAATATTTAAAAGCTCAAGCATAACTTCACAGGTATGTTGTTTCCTCTCCACTCAAAATAGTTCAGCCTAGTAAAATTTAAAACCTTAACCAAGGGACAAGATTCCAGGATGCTCCTGATAGGGAAGGGTAATCTTCAGAGTCCTAAAATGCTTTTTTTGACGTGTTGAGGTTTTTAGCCAGATACAGAAAAGATTCCTTCTTTTTAGCGGATCTCCATAGCATTAGTTTTGTTTCACAGTAGGAAAATGAAGTGATGTATTTATAATCTGTAAAGGTCATCTCTTCCACCCCTCCTGCAAAGAGCAGGGACATCTTCAACTAGATCAGGTTGCTCAGAGCCCCGTCTGACCTGTGACTGAATGTTTCCAGGGATGGGGCATCTGCCACCTCTCGAGGCAACCTGTGCCAGGGTTTCACCACCCTCATGGTGAAAAATTTCTTCCTTCTGTCCAATCTAAATCTACCCTCTTTTAGATTAAAACCATTACCCCTTGTCCTCTCACAACAGGCCCTGCTAAAATGTCAGTCCCCATCTGTCTTAGGAGCCCCCTTTAAGTACTAGAAGGCTGCAATAAGGTCTCCCCAGAGCCTTCTCTTCTCCAGGCTGACCAACTGCAACTCTCTCAGCCTGTCCTCATAGGAGAGGTGTTCCATCCCTCTGGTCATTTTTGTGTCCCTCCTCTGGACCCGCTCCAACAGGTCCATGTCTTCCCTGTGCTGAGGGCTCCAGAGCTGGACGCAGGACTCCAGGTGGGGTCTCACCAGAGGGGAGTACAGGGCCAGAATCCCCTCCCTCAACCTGCTGGCCACGCTGCTTTGGATGCAGCCCAGGACATGGTTGGCCTTCTGGGCTGCAAGCGCATGTTGCTTGCTCATGTCCAGCTTTTCATCCACCAGTACCCCCAAGTCCTTCTTGGAAGGGCCGCTCTCAACCCCTTCATCCTCCAGCCCGTACTGATACTGGGGGTTGCCTTGACCCAGGTGCAGGACCCTGCACTTAGCTTTGTTGAACCTTATGAGTTTCACATGGGCCCATTCCTCCAGCTTGTCCAGGTCCCTCTCAATGGCATCTCATCCCTCAGGCATGTCAACAGCACCAATCAGCTTGGTGTCTTCTGCAAACTTGCTGAGGGGGCACTTGATCCCACTATCTATGTCATTGATGAAGATATTAAACAATACTGGTCCTAGTACGGACCCCTGCGGGACACCACTCATCACTCATCTCCCTATGGACATTGAGCCATTGACCACTACCCTCTGGGTGCGACCATCCAACCAATTCCTCATCCACCCAACAGTCCACCCATCAAATCCATATCTCCAATTTACAGAGAAGGATGTTGTGGTGAGCTGTGTCAAAGGCGTTACAGAAGTCCAGATAGATGACATCAGTAGCTCTTCCCTTGTCCACTGACATGGTCACTCCATCATAGAAGGCCACTAGGTTGGTCAGGCAGGGCTCGACCTTGGTGAAGCCATGCTAGCTGTCTTGAATCACCTCCCTGTCCTCCATGTGCCTTAGCACACACTCCATGATATTCCCAGGCACAGAGGTGAGGCTGGCAGGTTGGTAGTTCCCAGGATCCTTCTTTCTACCCTTTTTAAAAATGGTTGCAATGTTTTCCTTTTTCCAGTCACCAGGGCCTTCACCTGACTGCCAGGACTTTTCAAATATCATGGAGAATGTCTTGGCAACTACATCATCCAGTTCTGTCAGGACTCTGGGATACATCTCATCAGGTCCCATAGACTTGTGCATGTTCAGGTTCCTCAGGTGGTTACGAGCCTGATCTTCTCTACAGTGGGAGGGACTTTGCTCCTCCAGTCCCCGTCTTGCAGTCCATCCTCTTGCGAGGTGTGGGAAGAGACACTGCCAGTGAAGACTGAGGGAAAGAAGTTGTTCAGTACCTCAGCCTTCTCCTCATCCATTGTTACCAGTTTGCCACTCTTGCTCATCAAGGAGAGTACGCTTTCTTTGACCTTCCTTTTCTGGCTCACATACCTGTAGAATCCCTTCTTAGTATTCTTTGCATCCCTTGCCAAGTTCAGCTCCAACCACATCTTGGCCTTCCTGACCCCATCCCTACACAACCGGTCAGCATCCCTGTACTCATCCCAGGATACCTGTCCCTCCTTCCACTGTGCATTTCCTTCTTACCCTTTAGTTTGCCCAGCAGGTCTCCACTCAGCCATGCTGGTCTCTTGCTTCCTTTCCTGACTTCTTACAGCTGGGGATGGAGAGCTCTTGCACTCTGTCGAAAGCGTCCTTAAAGATCTGCCAGCTCTGTTCTACTCCCTTGTCCCTGAGGGCAGTTTCCCAAGGGGTCCTATAGAACTCCTAAGGGAAAGAAACAGAGGCATGGGCACTGTGAGTTAATATATGTGTTCTAATTTATAGTTTTATAGAGGATGCCATCAGCATAGTAAAAAACAACCTCACCAAAGCAATTTGCAGTGTTGCATGACAGCTTGCTCACTATCTGGCATTAAAAAATATTTTAATCTGCAGAAACTAGGAAAAAAATCAATGCCAACTATTCATGACATTTCTGAAAATTGACAAAGAAATTGGATTGTGTTATGGATAATGAATCTGGTAAACAAAGCAGTGGAAATACAGTGCAACAGTTAACAGGATAGGTGTGTTTTAGCGTTAACGAAAGATGGTAGATGGCCACGCGGTGGCAGCAGAGTCTGAGGAATTGGGGGTTTTGGTCTCCATTAAACTATGGATGACTAGGATATGGCCTAAAGTACCTAACTGGTTCTTCAAGTTCTAGAAAATATACATTATGTATATTTTCACTTAAAAATATGTGGCATGTTCATCAGACACGAAGTTCCTGTGGAGAGGGATTACATACTTTTCATTTAAAAAAAAATGACATTTGAGGCTTTTTTTTCCAGTAAAACGGTAATTTTCATCTCATTTGCCAATATTTCCATCTTTCTTCCTCAGCTAGTTGAGTTAGTACCACCCAGAAGAGTAGGCGTATTTTGATAAAAACAAGGCAATTGCTTACTTTCCCCTAGTTCCTTTTCCTTATGCCTTTGTCCGTGAGAAAAAAATGCATTATAAAAACCCTCTTTGGGAAAAAACAGAAAATTAAAATACACAATGCCTTCAATTTTTAAGAGGAGAACTAAGAAAACTGCTTGTTCTTATATAGTCTTGAACTGAGGTGGCAGAAATTTTGGACTCAGATTAGTATAAATTAGTAAATTCTACCTTTGTATTTTAAAAAGAAAACTACAATCTGCTCATTATATGTAAACTAGATGCTCTTTCTCAAGTCCTAGGAAGCTATTTATATATAACCTTCATATGACAAATTCTGAGAACTCAGGATTTGTGCAAGATAGTAAACAAAACCTCAAAACCCCACGAGTTAATATTTGTCTTTCCAAGAAGTTGGAATTTTTTCTTCTAAACCATATAAAAGCAGGCTCTTTCCTGCAAATTCTCTCCTGCAATAGGAACAGTCCCCTTTCTGCATTGTGTGTTGCAGATCCTACACTGCAAGTTCAGCTTTAATCAAACAAGACAGTCCAGAAAAACTTCTGTCAAAGTCTCTCTTCAATCCATGCATATACTTAGATTAGGATTCCCTGCTGGAGCACGACATTTTGCAGAACCAAAAGGGAACG
>NW_010546768.1:9093-14211 GCF_000687285.1 Phaethon lepturus
TTTAGGCAAGCAGTTCTCCGGAATGGCTTCGATGAACAGGAGCGTAGGCTGGATCACCTCCAAAGTCCTATTTCCTGTGACTCTATGATGGTTGTCTTGAGGGTTGTCCTACCCTCTAGGAGGATAGCAGCTGCTCTTATGAAAAGCCAATAAGCTCTCCAACAATAACAAGGAGTTTAAAAGGATGCCATCAGGTTATGCACAGCGCTGAATTCTGCATAAACCAGAATCTTTGAACCAGAGTTTTCTCTCTCATGAGAGAATCTTCTCTCATGGCCCCTTGCTGAATTGCTCAAAGGAAGTAGTGAGGAAGACCATAATCACCATCCGGAGGATGGTGTGACTCAGCAATATACACAGTTTTGGGTAGCCAGAAGGAAACGCGTTCTGTAGTCTTTTTGTGCATCCAGATTCCTACACCGAATGCACATTAATGAGTCTTTGCAATTACAGGTGAGTATGCCTAAAGCACTGTGAATTGTGTTCCTCCAGCCTGTGGTTTAACTGCTCGCTCATGACTACCTGTGGTATCCAAAGCAAGCACTGCCTCACAAGGCAGACAGCAGTGGTTAATTACAGCAGCACTGTTCGGGTAAATAAGACCTTTGGCACATGAGCTTTGGTTGCTTCTTCTGCAGCAGTTTAAGGCTCTTCCAGTCTGCCCTGGTGGTCTCCTCCTGTAACAGGAATGGCAGAAAAAAACATAGTCCCATTCCTCTGCTGGTGCTGGGTTTGAGGGTTATGAATGAATATGATTTCTAGATTGTAGACCCAAAGCCCAAAGAAATAAACCTTCTGTTAACTCCAGTAGTGAGGGTTTTTTTGGATGGCATTTTTCCCCACAATTTGAGGACTGATGGATTAAATTACCTGGAGTGTGAGCACATGGGTTCACAAGGGAAAGTCCTGTTTAACTGATTTGATATCCTTTTATGATAAGATCACCAACCCAGTGGATGAGGGGAAGGTGGTGGATGTAGTTTTTCTGGATTTTAGTAAGTCTTTTGATAACTATCCCTCACAGCATCCTTCTGGACAAGTTGTCAAGCTGTGGGATGAGTGGGTTTGCTGTGCGCTGGGTGAAGAACTGGCTGAAGGGCAAGGTTCAAAGAGTTGCAGTGAATGGGGCCACATCTGGCTGGTGACCGATCACCAGTGGTGTTCCTCAGGGCTCAATTCTAGGGCCAGTTCTGTTCAATATATTTAGCAATGATTTGGATGCAGGAGTTGGATGCACCATTAGCAAGTTTGCTGAAGATATCAAACTGGGAGGTGCTGTTGACTCTCTTGAGGGACAAGATACCTTGCAGAGGGATCTAGATGGATTGGAGCATTGGGCTATGATTAATGGGATGAAATTTAGCAAGTCAAAATACGAAGCACCTGCGATGGAGTAATGCCAAACACAAGTATAAATTGGGAGAGGAGCGGCTGGAGAGCAGCCCTGCAGAAAGGAATCTGGGCGTACTGGTCGGCAGCAGGCTCAATCAGAGTCGGCAGTGTGCCCCAGCAGACAAGAGGGCAAGCGACGTCCTGGGGTGCATCAAACACAGCGTAACCAGCCGGTCAAGAGAGGTAAGTAACCCATGGTATTGAGCATCGGTGCGGCATCACCTCGAGTTCTGCATGCAGTGCTGGGCCCCACAATTTAAGAAGGATGTGAAGGTCCTTGAATGCATCTAGAGGGCAACAAAGCTGGTGAAAGGGCTGGAAGACTTCTCCTATGAGGAGTGGCTAAGAACTTTGGGCTTGTCTAGTTTGGAGAAAAGGAGGCTCAGGGGTGACCTCATTGCTTTCTACAGCTTCCTGAGGACGGGATGTGGCGAGGGAGATGCTCATCTCTTCTCCGTGGGATGCAGTGACAGGACGCATGGGAATGGTTCAAAGCTGTGCCGGGGAGGTTTGGACTGGACATCATGAAGCATTTCTTTATGAAGAGGGTGGTCAAACACTGGAACAGGCTTACTGGAGAGGTGGTTGATGCCCCAAGCCTGTAAGTGTTTAGGAGGCATTTGGACAATGCCCTTAAGAACATGCTTTAACTTTTAGTCAGCCCTGAATTGGTCAGGCAGTTGGATTAGATGATCATTGCAGGTCCCTTCCAACTGAAATAGTCTCTTGCGCTTCCCTTCCCATGTTGGCTTTAAGGCTGCCCCTCATTCTGTGCAACGAGGGGCAAATGCAAGTTTAGGATATGTGATAAACACTCAACAATCATCAGGAGAAGAGAACAGTCCTGTTGAGCAACCAGAGACTTGTTAAGAGACAACTGAATATCTGCATGCATATTTTTACATATTTTACACATATTCTGTGTAAAACCAACCAGCCAATGAGCTAACCTTCTCTGCCTTGTAAAGGGCCCTAAGCCAACGAGGGTTTTTTTCAGCTGAAAAGTGAATATGAGTTTATATATATCTAGTTTCCCAGTCTAAACAAAATGCTGATACATATCTGAAAATGCTGTATCTGTCACTGTTTTTGTCACAATACGTTAATTGGATTCAAGAGCCTGTGGAATCTCCATTTTGTTTATACCTTTGCTTGTTTTATTTATACCTTTGCTTGTTTCATTTATCTCTAATTTTACTTCACCTTCTTCTTGAAACTCAAAGCTCTTTTCTTCCTTTTACTACTTACAATCTGATTCTTCTATGTCCATCCTTCTGTGAGTCTCAAACAGTCTTCAGGTGCTTACTCAGATTATTTTGCTTGTTATTCTACTACTAGTTTTCATGCTGATATATATTTATGTGGCTGATACTGGAAAAAGATCAGATAGGATCACTAAATGTCCAATACAACTTGAAAAATAAACCTTTCCCAAAGCTACAATCTTTTCCATTCTCTGTTGTCACTTTTTAAATCTCTATCTGAAATCCGTGTTTACTGGCTATTTTGAAGGCTAATTCAGCTAAAAGGTTCAAGAGCTAAACACGTTTTTTCCTTAATGATTGGTTAAACACCAAGCAGGTGCACAGAAAAAATAATATAACGTACAATTCAAAGAGATAACACCATAGAATATTTGGGATTCTGGACAACATAATCAAGCAGTTGATGACAATTTTGTGACTTCCACAACTTTGTGGCCATGTAGGACTAGAAATGATGGGAGATTAGAGTTCGGTATAGTTGCTGGCAAGAGAATATATAAGATCAGGCTGTGCACTCTTTATTTTCTACCACACCAATAAAATGGTACAAGCCTCTATTTTGAGCTATGGAGAACTCCCTCTTAGCTGTTAAGGGAGCATTCACTTTCAGTCCAACAGATGCTGATTCCAGCTATTACCTGTATTCTTGTGTGCCTAAGCCACCTTTAAAATAATCCAGGAATCTTTAGAGATTCTGTTTTTTGCAAGTAAATAATCTGATAAAAAAAGCAGGTGAGTAGGAGAAGCCAGGGCTATTGGGATGGACAGAGCAGGAGTGGTCAGGAGAAGGACTATCAGGAGAGAAGAAGCTCCAGGATAATATCTGTCTGCATGCATGGCTGCTGAACTGCAGCAGCAGACTCTCGAGGTCTATAATTTAGGAGATATCCTTCTTGGAAAAATAAATGTAAGGGATGAAGTCTTCTGATTCTCTCCAGGAGAACTAATTCTGATCTCAGACTTTGTTGGTTTTCCTGACACACATTTCCTGTTTGCAAAAAGCCTTTTTTATCCAACCCTCAAACAGTAATAGAAAACTGTGCTCTGGTTTATCCTTAGATATGTATGAACCTTATACTTGCCCATAACTATCAAAGCACACAAAAGCAGAATGAGGCAGATGGGAACATTATGACCATAGATAGAGCCTAGCTAGATCCTTCAATAGGTCAAGAACCCTCCAGAATTGCTGGGAAATTCTGCCATGTATTATAAATTTAATTTCAATTACATGTACCAAATGTAATAAGCTAGTACAAGCTGAGGGTAGCTTTTGGATGGGGAGAAGCATCTGCAAGAAAACCCAAACTGCCTGGGAATTGCATGCTTTCCTGGGGTGGTATCTGTTAGCATTTTGAGGTTTCCACTGCAGAAGCAGAAATCAGACACTGCTCGGGAGTGCCTATTGTCAGGACACAATTTCATGTTTAAGGCAGCATTCTTTAGCCTTAGCATGGGTTAGGAAGGAATGAATTATGTGAGGAATGTGGTGGTAGTCTGGTGGTTACATGTTCATGTTATTCTGCTCTGTTATACATATTGTGAGAAAACTACACAAAAGAAGCCAGGAAATGATCTCAGAGACTCTTCTAGCCATATTAATAACCACAAAGGTGGAAGGAAGCACAGAAACATACCCAGGACACAAGGGTAGCTGGGTTGCCTTTTATTAGCCATTTCCCTATTGACTAAGAAATGGTACTCTTTTGTCTGGTTCAGACTTGTCTGACATTTAAGATGGATGCTTTTAAAAAGACAATTGCAGGACCATTTTTAAAATTAAGAATCATATTCTATATAAGATTAGCCAGGATGTGTGGAGTTAAAGGAAATCCTTGAGTGTCATGAGAGTACTGACGAAGAGAGTAGTTTATGAAGGATTGCCTTACAGGTACGTGCTCAACTTTTGAGTAGATACACCCTCCATGAAGGATGCCCCGAGGTGGGAAGGGCGGGTGGAGGTACAGATTCCCCTCTTTTGCTGACTGGAGCACCGGAATACGAGCTAAAAAAGCCCCTGGGCTACAGAAGTACAGCCCCACTAGACTCGCCTCAATAGCACGAAAGACTCACGTCCGCGCTTTGAAAAAGAAAATGGGATTTCAGGACACAGAAGTAACTGAAAAACGAGGAAAACGCAGTTAAATCGCCCTCGACTTAGTTGGTACAATTTAATTGGTAATCCCTCTGTCACTAGAGGAGAGGGGATGCGAGCAGCTTCTCCTGGATGGAGAGGGAAGAGTGGGATTTGGGAAGCCTGACCGCAGGAGCGTCCTCGCGGCCGCCAAAATCACTTCAGAGCCGGCGGGGCCGCCGCCCCCGGGGTACTTGGCGGCGCCCGCGCCCCCAGAGGGAACCGCCAGGTTGGCGACTTCGGGCAGCCCCGGACAGCTCTGCCGGCAAGGGTAAATAAACCCCTGCTCCCTCCTCCGCTTCCTCCCACTTCCACCGGCACAAGCCC
>NW_010546769.1:0-14433 GCF_000687285.1 Phaethon lepturus
TGTCCTTGACTGCTTCCTCCTGGATAATGAGTAGGACATTTTGCTCTCCATCCCCGTCTTCCAGCTCAGGGGGCTGAATACCCTGTGGATACCTGGACTTGGTTTATTAATAAAATAAGTACATGAGATAACAAGCCCCTATTCCTAACTGCCAGTTCTGGCACAATTCAAGAGCTGCTGTAAATCAAGAACGTCTGCCCATGTACCAGAATGAGTGTATGTTGGATGCAAATCGTTGTCAGGATATGGTTGTTCAGCACTGTTCAATAGATGGTATTTTCAATTTGAGTTGAGCTCTATCAGTCCCAGAAATGCTGGTTTTGGAACATTATGCAAAAACTTTTATGTAGGAACAAGGTACAGGACAGGACAGGAGGAACAGGACTCCAGGTGGGGTCTTGCCAGAGAGAAGCAGAGGGGCAGAATCCCCTCCCTTGACCTGCTGGCCATGCTGCTTTGAACGTAGCCCAGGATACGGTTGGCTTCCTGGGTTGCGAGTGCACATTGCCGGCTCATGTCCAGCTTTTCATCCCCCAGTACCCCCAAGTCCTTCTTGGCAGGGTTGCTCTCCATCCCTTCATCCCCCAGCCTAGCTTGATACTGATTGATACTGGAGTGACCCTGCGCTTGGCCTGGTTGAACCTCATGAGCTTCACACAGGCCCACTCCTTGAGCTTTTCCAGGTCCCTCTGGATGGCATCCCGTCCCTCAGGCGTGTCAACCGCACCACTCAGACCTTCTTGCAGCCTGCCAGTACTTAAAGGGAGCTTATAAGAAAGATGGGGACAGACTTTTTAGCAGGGCCCATAGTGATAGGACAAGGGGTAATGGTTTTAAACTAAAAGAGGCTAGATTCAGACTAGATCTAAGGAAGAAATTTTTGACAATGCAAGTGGTGAAACACTGGCACAAGTTGCCCAGAGAGGTGGTAGATGCCCCATCCTTGGAAGTGTTCAAGGTGAGGCTGGATGGGGCTCTGAGAAACCTGATCTAGTTGAAGCTGTCCCTGCTTATTGCAGAGTGCTTGGACTAGATGACCTTTAAATGTCCCATCTAGCCCAAACTATTCTATGATTCTATGATTCTTGTAGCTGCAGGTATCAATTTAAAACCTTGAAAACTTCATAGACCTTCTGCTGCATGTGAGTTTCTGCTGAAAGAGACATAACTTACTAGGTGGAGTTGGCAGAGTCAGCTGTTTCCTGTCTGTTCTCCTTTCTGAAGAACTCTACTTTTGGCCAGCTCCTGTGAAAAGTTCTGCCTGCACATGTCTGTGTTGGATGGATGACCATCAGGGATCTTCTGGAATTGTGACTCTGTAAGCTCCTTTGTTGAGTTTTCTATGATGTGAGTTCTGAGGAGCTCTGATGATTTTGAGGGAGTCCCTTCCAATCTGAACGATTCTGTGAAATACTTTTTTGCAAGTTGCAGCTACAAGCAGAGGAGTCAGTCATTGCCCTCTGAGTTTCTGCAGCTCTCATGGACAGCCTTATCTGTTAACATGTCAGGTTGTTTCCATTTGGGAACAAATAGGGTACCTAGAGGTTTGATTAAAGGAGTCGTTGGATACTGTATCTTGTAGAGAAGGCCAAGAGTTTTAGGAACTAGGTCTGCCCAATTTCTAGTTTCAGACCTGGTTGAAACCTCACAACATAGAATCAACATTTGCCTTTTCCACCATCACTTACCTCAGAGAATTTGGAAAAAGGATAGCAGGGGCACTCTCTGTAAAAGGTAAATAAATTCATAAGGAAGTCTTCCCTTCAAAGCATTCCCATTTGTGCAAACTTTGGGCAGTTCCTTAAGGCAGCTGGATGGCAGCTGCACTTTATTTTGTTTGTTTGTTTTCTCCCCAGTTAAAAAAAATTACTATTTGATGTTACATGTGCTCCTAGCATCTCCATCTCCAGGGTCACTGTAGTAATAATATTTGTTTTAGGAAAGGAAGAAATTTACTTCTCTCTTCCTGGTTGATTTTTGTGGGTTTTTTTTTTTGTTGTTGGTGGTTGGTTTTTTATTTTTATCAGGGTTGTGTACAGAAAGAAGTTTGTGGAAAAGACATGTGGAGGTATGGTGCCTTCAGTGTTTTGGATTTCAGACCAACACAGATGCATGGTGACAGGTGTACCAGTCTGAAAACAGGTTCTGTCATATGTATTATTAGCTGGAAATTAAAACTATGCAGTAGGAAACCAATGGTGTCATAGTAAATCCTTAGTTTCCTTGGGGGTCCTCTTGGGAGTTCTGTTCTCCTATCCAGCCATGTTCAAATGACCAGTTCAGTGAACAGGTTTTTGCAAAGTCTGATGATATCGTTTCTACTTGAATTTCCACCCTTACTGTTTCTCCCACAATGACACAGAAGGATTGAGTTACTGGCAGGGATAGCTTTTATACCTGACTAATTCACTTACCACTGCAGTTCTGTATTTTACTGCTCAAAGGGGAGTGCAAACTTTTGGCAAACTCAGATGAGGAATTTGCTCATGACTTTGCTTTGCAGTGAGCCACCTCCTAGTCTGAACAGCAATGAAAATACCACTTAGGCTAATAGAGAGGGAACTCATTTGCAGTTTGTTTAAAATGCCTTTTGGTATTTTTCAACATGTTCTCTGTTATTATAGAACTGGGGATAATATACATAGGGCCATGTTGTGTCTCCAAGACACACAGAGTCTTGCTGAAAACTCTGAACAGAGCTTATCTTCTGAACGACATTATCTTAGTGACAGAGCATAACTTCTGTTTCTGTCAGGAGAGTGGTTGCCACAGTGATAGGATAACCAAGTTTTGTCAAAAACTGTAAGTATCAAAATAATTTAACACATCCACTCTTATTTTAGCCTTCTGACTTTCCTGGGACTAGTGGATTACTGTGCTCAGTTTGGGTATCAGTACTGAGCCTAGTGAAGCATGATAGATCTTGCAGAAGGAGTCGTTCAAGAGATATTTTCAGCCTCTGGTCTCCAGAGGGTTGAATAATCTGGATGAGCTTCAACTACACATCTGAACACGCTGCACAATTCATGCTGCCTTCCTCAGTTATCCTGTGCTTGAGAAACTACAGTGATGCCTCACAATCCCGCTACACTTTTGCTCCTTTCTGGGTGCTTTATTGTGCAATGTAGATGTAATCCAGACCCTAGCTAAATACACATGCAAACGTACAAGAATTTGGGGAATTAAAAAACTTTTGTTAAACAAAACAAAATGCTGCTTGGTTCATTTAAAAATAATCATGGTGCTTGATTTACATATACTTTGGAACATCCTCAGAATAACTGTTCCAAATCTATAATTTCAGCTACTGGCACAGTCAGATTTAATTGGGTTAAAAAATGTAATCCTAGAAGTATAAATCCTAAATCTTTGCACATTCCTGGGATTCCAAAAACATGCATACTTTTATAACTTAGCTTTTGCAAGATCAAGCCCTGAGTACCTTTCTTGTCCTCTGACTTGAAAAAAGTTTAATATCCTTACCATATCAGCTGAACAGAGAACTGAAGGAATTCAGAGCAATCCTGGAGAACCATTGCAAATTAATTAATTCATTTGCTTCACATCTGGACATAATAATGATTTTTTTCAATGAGACTCCTTCCTCCTACAGCCACAAATTCCAAAACAACAGTATTACAAGGCATGGCCATCTCTTTGTTCTATTGTCTTTAAGTCTGTATAGAAAAGAGGTATGCACTTACTATCTTTCTAAAACAGGTATTTAATGCAAAACCATGATATAAATTACCCCTGACTGTGGATTTAAACAAGAATCTTAAAGAGCTGATTGTGCCCTACAAAGCCCCATGACCACTGTATCCCTCAGTGTCCATACAGGTTTGCCAACCTTTAGGGTAGCCAACAATAATGTGGTTAGAGAAGGGAGGTTGAAGAATATGTGAAATCTCAAGATTTCAGTCAAATATTAAAACTGACACTTTTGTTAAATTTTTAATTTCTCTAAGTTAAAGATGCTGCATGTACTAATTTAGTTATAGAGCATTTATTAATGGTATATATATAAAGAGTGAATTGGAAAGTTAATTAAATGTGTCAAGGAGAACTGAATTCACAGCCTCTGAAGTATTGTCACACTACTGATGCTGGCAAATAAATACAGATACTGGCAAATCAAGCCGTTTCACCAGAAATGGGGTGGTCAAACACTGGAGCAGGCTTCTTACAGAGATGGTCAATGCCCCAAGCTTATCAGTGTTTCAGAGGCATTTGGACAATGCCCTTAACAACATACTTTAACTTTTGGCCATCCCTGAATTGGTCAGGCAGTTGGACTACATGATCATTTGTATGTCCCTTCCAACTGAAATATTCTATTTGAGGTTTTTGCAGCAGTTTTCAACCTGATGTAGAAATTTACCTGTTGCATACACCTTCCGCACTTCTGTCTGACCCTTTCTATTTATCTGCCTATATGACTTCTTGTTATTATCTTTGTTCTTGCTATTCTGAAATTGTTGCCAGACTCCATGAGTTTTGCTGTCTGCAATGTCATTGATGTTCTCACCTTTGAGTGGATTGTTTCCCATAGTGGTTTGTAAAGCTGCTCACAGTCCAAATCTTACCTGAAGTGCCATCATCAAGCTAACAAGAAGCTAAACACCCCAAAAGTGATAGAACAGAAGCTTTCATGGAACAAACGAACTGTTTGCTCTCATAGGTGATCAGTGGCTCCTCTTGGTTTTGTGTGGTACCTGACAGCATTGTTACACTTCTTGAAAAATAATTACCATAATAATGGTTGATTCTAATAAGGCTAGCATAGAAAGAACTCAGCTCACTATTATATCTTTAATAGTCCAAGGGAAGTGATCTTCCCTGTTACCATTGGAAGAAACACAAAATTACTAATTAAAGCTGAATGAGATAAATAATTTTCTTTTTCTTAGTCCTTTCTTACACAGTATCATGAAACGGCAGAACTTCTGGCTTAACTCACTAAGGTTTAGCATATCTGTTTAAAGAAATTCTGATGCAGCTGATTTTAAGACAGTTTAAACTGATATGTATTAGAAAATGTGCCAGGATTGAGAGTTAAATTGACTAAAAACTGATGGGAATAAAAAAATTATTTAAATCTCAATATTTTGAAGGGAAACAGAAACATGGTCCTAAACACTGACGTTTGCCTATGATAATGCCCCAGCCTCTGCCGCTGAGTCTTCATCCTTCATCTTTTTGACCCCTTCAGGTCTCTGTTTGTCAACTAAGACTACTGAATGCCAGTTACAGTCAGTCCTGAAGGTGGCTGGATTACATTCTTAAAACATCTCAAAAGACCTCACCTTTCACTAACTCAAAAGAAAAAAAAAGAGTTTTTGTATATGAATTCAATATTTTGTATGAAAATGTAGGCGCTTTCTCTATTTTAACCACACTATAAATCAGCACAGAAAACAATGTAGGTTTTGGCATCTGTGTCATGTTAGTTTTGAATGCTGAATACATACCAGGTTTGGGAATTACAAAAGCTGCTTGTGTGGTATGTTACAGTTTTTCCAGTGTATCTACAAGTACTTGAGCTTTCCATGTCCTAAATCCTCTGTTGTGCTCCTTGGCATAGCCCATTGGGATTTCCCACTAAGCATAAGGAATCTTCCGTTGAGATTCATCTGCCCAGGAGTATACCACAAAATGATAAAAGTGGAGGGTTATAGGGAACGAGACATCATCTTATCTTCAAGAGGGTAGATTTAAATTAGATATTAAGAAGAAATTCTTTACTATGAGGGTGGTGAGACACTGGAACAGGTTGCCCAGAGAAGTTGTCAATGCCCCTTGCCTGGAAGTGTTCAAGGCCAGGCTGGATGAGGCTTTCAGCAACCTGATCAGTGGAAGGTATCCCTGCTCATGGCAGGGGGTTGGAATTAGGTGATCCTTATGGTCCCTTCCAACCCAAACCATTCTATGATTCAGGTATCCTTGCACATACTTGACAGATATTTTTCTGAACTGTTCTCCAAGTTATCCAAGAGATACCCAGCATACTGAAGTAGCCCGTTCTAGTGTTTCAGCGCCTTTTGATTAGAATGTTTTCCTTAATATCCAACCAAAAATTTTTCTGTAGTCACAGTAAGATTTCTTCTTGATGTTTTTACTGTTTGTATAACAATAGTATTTACAGTCTTTTATACATCAAGAGCTGTAATCATGTCCTTCTTGGTCTTCTTTCTTCTAATGAAAAAAAGTCTTCAGGCTTCTCTGTAACTCTTTTTTGATACTTTTTATTCCATTCTCCTCTGAATTCTCCCAGGTAATCTACATCTTTCCAAAAATATATTGTTTAAAACTGGATGCAGAATACCTTCTCAGGTTTCTCCATCCCTTTAAAGAAGGTGGATTAGCCATCATTCAGCTCTGTGTTGCTTTGTATGTACTGCTTCTTGTACTTAGTTTAGTTTATCATATGTTCACTTGGATGTGTTTCTCCCTCTCCTTAGTTTAGACCTATTCTGTACTTAGTTTAATACTGAGTACAATTGTAAAATGTCTAGTCTTACTAATTAGTTAAATTTAAGAGCTTCTCTTGTGCAGCAATACTCCTTAAAGATCAAATTAATCACACTAATGATATAGTCTAGTTAGATAATTCCTAATACAGGTAGAAAATTATATATAAAAGGAAGTGAAAAAGTTTGCTGTTCATTTTTTTAACACTTCTCACATAGGTTCTCCCATTTACTTCAGTGAGATGTTTTTTTCTTTGGATCAAATTTAGGTATCTTTGGAAGACTGCCATGACATTTTTAACAGTCTTAACAGGTGTTAAACAGAGTTCATAGTTGATAAGAAACCAAGAAACTTGTCAAGGATTTTTGGCACAATCCTATTACAGCACAAAAAAACTCACTCAATCCAGTATCTTACCTCCAGCATGGTCCATGAGAAAAATCTTGATAAGAATCTACAAGAAAACCATGAAAGTGAGAATTAGGTAAAATATGCCCAAAGGGAAATTGCTTCCTAACCCTGTTTCTTCATGGTTGCTTATTCACTGAGGAATGAGTTCTCAAAATCTAATAATGTTTTATGCAAGAGAGGGTATTTGTACAATTCACATAACATTTAACCTTTCTGTAAGTCCTGTAATGGCTTTCTCCTTCAGTTAGTCCTGTGGTAACAGGTTGGTAACATATAAGGGGTTATTATTAAAAAAACACTGTACATTATGCCGATCTTGACACTTTGGAAAAAATCTCACAGGTAAGTTTGAAAAACCTCTGAATGAGGCCTCTGAACTGTTCAGACGTGTTCCTCTTTGCACAAAAATCACATCCAGTGATTGCTACCATTTCCCCCCCGCTCTTTCTATTTATACTGTTTCTGATTTCATTTGGAGGTATATCAAGTTAGAGTAACTTGATGTCAGTGATGTAACAGGCAAGGTATTTTGTTGTTGCAGTACAGTGTGAAGGGCAGAATATTTTCCTAGTCCAAACTGGTGGGAACCCCTGATAGTCACAGCTACTTAAAGTCTTTGTGAGCATATTTGTGATGAAGTCTTAATCTAACGAGAAAAAATGAAACACCCCACAAACCTCAGTAATACAGCTCACAAATGTTGCAACATCCCACAGGCTCTACTGCAAACTAACCCAAACAATCATTTAATAGGGTCATTACAGTCTGAAAATTCTGATTCAGAATTTTTACTTTTAAAGCAGTTGTTTTGCTCCTATTTTTCTTGTCTGTGCCCTGGGATATTACCTCTCTCCTTTACAGGATGTAAAGCTAAAACCCAGATGTTCAGAGTCCAAAGACACCAAAAAGTTGGTTTGGCTCAGGTGGTGGTGACCACATAAAAGCTTTAAGTTTTGCCTTGTTTGATGTGGCTTTTTAGTAGGTTGGACAACAAAAGTAGTAGGATGAGGCTAAGTAGTGCATCCAAACTTACTGTAGTCCATTAAAAAAAAAAAAAAAAAAGAATTTATGATAATGAGAAAAAGACTGAGTATAAATAAATGTTCAGTGGAGCGTATTTTATAATCTTATAAGCATAAATAGGGCTATGCAGAACCTCAAAAGAGTATGTACAATCAATAAAAGTAGCCAATTACCAGTTTTATGGATATAATTTCAGGAAGAGCCTTAGCCTAAATGATTACCAGAGATGAAACTTTATTGATAGCTAATGTTAATTGGCAAGTATTTTAATTTTAGTTTACATGACTGCTCTTCAAATGTGATAATTCCTAGCCAGTAGATCTGTGAATCAAGAACTGGCAATGAGGCTAGCAGATGTGTGAGAATCTCTGGTGTAGGCAGGCATACTCAGTCAGACCAATGTCATCTAACTCTTATACTCTCACTCCAACAGTGGCCAAAATCAGATGTGTAGGGCAAATTCAGCAAAGCATCCCTAGAGCAATCTCCCAGCCTGTCACAACATGTGATTCTGATGGTGTGTGATATATATGTAACCTTCCACAGATTTCTCTGCCTTGAACTTTTCCAGTTTCCCACTGGGCCCATGTAGGTTGAGCATCCACAATATGCTGTGGTAGAAATTATGTAACCTGCCATGTTCTACTTCCTTTTGGTTGGTCTGTTTACTGTTTGTCTCTTGAATAATTTTTAAGAGTAAGTTCCTTTCTGTTGTAAACATAGAGTGTGCAGTTCTTCACTTCATTCAGAGGCTTTTCAAACTTACCTGTGAGATTTTTTCCAAAGTTTCAAGATCTGCATAATGAACAGTGTATGATATGGTAAAGCATTTTTATGCATCTCAGCTACCTTTAGACAGTTAGGCTTGTAGTCTAAATCAGTTGCCCAAGCTTCCCCTACTATCAATGGAGAACAACAGAAGCTTCTAGGTGGTGATTCATCCCATTTATTTCAGGCATCCATTTTTGGCTGGAGTGAGTTGTCTTTTGGAGGGCCTTGTCCCTTCCTGAAGGAGGAGTCTGGATGGCCAACTTTGACAAGTTGCTCCACTTTTACAACTAAAAATAGGTGCCATGAATCACAGTCTAAGAGCTCATAAACAGTATTAACTTTGAATTCTCAGAATTTGGAAAGACATTGTAATCTGAAAGCAAAGGAGGAATAACCTAATGAAATAACAATGCACAAGCATGTTAGTACACTCTTCCAAGGGTCTTCCAAGGGCTGAATGTCCAAGGAAGCCTGGCAGCAGAAGCATAGACCTAGAATACAGAAGAATTCTTGCTGGGATCTGGATTCAGGTTAGGCTCAAGTAGTCCTCCAGAGGATCATTCAGGTCAGGTATTCTGCTAAGAGAGGAGAAACATCAAAATAGCCACAAAACTGGGCAGGTGAAACATAAAACTTTGTGTCCCTACCATGCAGCCTGTGTCTGTTATCTATAACAGGGAGGTCTGAAAAACATTGTTTGTTGTAGCTTTCACTATGTAGGTTGCATGAATTGGGCAAATTCTAAAAGTTCACTTGGTTCAATGACTTCTACTGATACAGAGTTAGGCTAGATGCTCTGAAGGTTTAGCAATGCAGACCTATTTCTTTCTGGTCCCATACAAATCGTTCTTTGCTAGGGAGTGGGCTATATTTTCATTTTGATGCACTTAATTATGTTGTATTGACCCAAAACTGTCGGCATGAGTTTACCAGAGGGACTAACAGGGATTTAACCATCCCATTAACAGTGATCTACATGTTCTTACTCTTCACACATGAAGCTATTGGGCAGCTGCATTGCTCCAGCTTCCCTGTTTAGACTGGTCTGTTTCCACCCACGAGTTGCATATGTTTTTTATATGTATTCTCAGAGGTTCCCATGCTGTGGTTCATGAATGAACCACTGATGGTCCACTTGCTTGTGGTGTATGTAGAACAACTTTGGCTCTTCTTGTTTCCAGCTGCTAATATAGGTATTTGACTGCTTACAGAAAAAGCCCGGGGGCCTGTAGAAGCAGCTGGAAACAAAGGAGCACAGGCAGTTCAGCCTTTTCATCCATGGATTGTTGCTGTACTGGAGCCAAGGCTTACTAACAGCAGCTGCTAGGAAGGTGATGGCACCTCATGACAAACTCTTGACAGTCAAGTGTGTAGTCACTGCTGCTCACCAGTCACTAATACTTTTTCAGGGGAGTGCTTTCCTGTTGTGTTTTTGGCCTAGATATTAAAAATCAGTCAGATCTGTTTTCTGTTTCATACTAAGTTTGATAATAACTTGTCATGTCTTTTTCCAGTTGATGTTTTAACCTTAATTCAGCTGATACATAATATCCTTGCAATGAACAAAAGCAAAGTCAGGAGTATGTTGCTTCACTTTGACTGAGATGAGCTTGATTGAGTGAAGGGTTGGTTGAATATTTTTTTTAGCACTGTGTATAAAAGAAATGCATCCATGAATATGTGGGCAGAGAACACCCAGTTTGAAATTTTTGGGCAAATTTTTTTGTTTTTAAACTCCCTGCTTTTCAACAATCCAGACATGATCGATGTTTTAAAGCAATGATTCATAGTGCAAAATGTGAGCCATGTAAGACCTCATTTCCTAAACAACCAGTCAGGAAAAAGAATTTCTGAAAATTAGTTTTTTCAAAGAACTGGCTAGTGTATGCACCTCAAGATTTTAGCATAAATGTTGTGACATGTTTTGCCTGTGTGTGTGCGGGTGTTTTATCCTCATCCAACAAGTGTTTGGATGCTATTAGGAATAAAAAGAAATAAAGCTGTTCAGTCACTAAACCACGTCCTCCCTATGAACACAAGAAATCTTATGACTTGAAGTTCGAAAATTTACCTAGCCACGTTAATATCTAAATCACTTCCTTTACACAACCAGCTCTCCTTCAAACCCACAGAAAATTTCCTATTCACTTAGGTGGGCATTGGATCAAGCCATTTGGTGATTCCTGTTGTATAATAGTACTGCCGGTGAGGGTTGAGCACTGTTGATATTGGGTCTGAGTGAATTCCCTAATTTCTAGTGGTTTGCAACCTGGTGGTAAAATTTTTATATGGGAGGAATGTGATCCTGAAGGTAGAAACTTGGGATGAGTTTTTAGAAATGTTTCTTACAAGGAGAGCGCTCTGAAATGTTCCTCACAATCATCTAAATCCCTGTTGTCTTTGTTATATTAAGGCAGGATGCAGAAATGGGGTTTACAGAGGATCACTGATAGCTGAGTTTACATGGGATGCATGTACTTTTAGTGGCTGTAGCTACTAGAGGGATCAAGCAAAGGTATTATAAGTGCCCTATGCATATAATTACAACCATAAATTAGTTTTAAATGCCAATATGGCTCACTTCTAGACAATAATATAATTGAGCTGATGACATATGTATTTCCAAATTCTACTCTTTGGCTTTTACCTCTTTCTTAAAAATAATGGCAAGACATTCTGAATAGAGCAGAAATCTTCAAAACAGAACTCAGAAAAACTAGGCTTTATTTCAAAGTTAATATCCTGGCGAGACTTAAGGGAAGGCTTGACAGGGTTTGTGCATCCAGCTCAGCCAATTCATGTTTCCAGATGAAAATTCTCTGAGACTTTTTTGGTTTTGTTTGATGACCTCGGACAGTTCAGAAATAGATAGTTTATCCATTTTTTTGCACTGTGTTCTGGTTTCATTCAAGCAAGAGGCTGTCAAAGGCAATAGGGCTATGTAAAAAGAAACCAGGATTACAGATAACTACAAACTGGAACCAGGAATTCATCCACATTTATTGGCAAAGCTCATATATAGAGCTTGAAAACAACCAACTCAAAATTGTAGTGAAGACTGAACAGCCACAGTTCCATTTATTGCACACCTTTCTACTGTACTCACGAGTACGGCAACTGGGTGTTATTAAGTACAAACCAGTTGAACACACCTGTGTCAGCACTATATTGGGAATTTATTTGCTTGCTCAGATATTTGTAAACTTATGGAAACCATTTGCCCAGGAAGGTCACAAAATTTTGAAGTCAAAGCTTAATATATATGTTCCATGTCCTGGAGTGAATCAGGCAGCTCTGATATGTTTTGAACTGAGGGAAAATCAGCTGGTAAAAATATATCTTCCTGCTACTATCGTTCATACACTTCTCTTTCAGCCACTGTCTCCTGCTCTCAGTTCTTCCTACATTACAATGCTTTCTCAGCGGCAACTTGAATATGCTTTCTGTTTAGATTATAATCAATATCTTGCTCGTCACCTGGGACTTTAGGAGGAGGATGGCAAGTGCTGAAATTAATAGCAATTCTGGCTCATGCATGTGTCCCATAGAGGACAATGATATCAGCAACAGTTACAGAAATAGAAAGGAATACGCTAACTGAGGAAAATGTCTTCTTTTAGCCCAGAGCTTAGGCTGAACCCCAAAGTTGGGAAATACTGCAATATATTTTGATAGTCTTTGTTTTGGTGGTGAAATGATATAAATTCTCTTTAGAAAAGAGCATGTGAATGACTACGTGACCCTGGATTATTTGACCACAAAAAGGCTCCAGAACATAAAAAAGTTTTACATGAAGTAATAAACTCCTATATATCCACATTAAAGGGAAATGATGTCATATTTGATTCAGTATATAAAAACTAGATCATGTGTAAAGTATCTCTCACCACTGCTCAAATGAAGAGATAGTAGCTCAGATATGAGGGTGTTTCAGGTTTCCTAGGTTTTGTTGCACTGACAATCATGCATCTATTGCTGCAAGGGGCTCCTGTATTTTTCACAAAGTGTCTTTTCTTGTGTGAGAAAACTCTGTCTTCCTATTACATACCTTCTACGTATTCTGCAGATTCCTAAATTATAAATTCCTATGCCAAGTAATAGACAGCCCTACCAGAGGGGATGCCATACTGGACCTGTTGGTCACCAACAGAAGTGACCTAATTGGTGATGTCAAGATTGGAGGGCAGCCTGGGCTGCAGTGATCATGCACTGGAGGAATTCTCAGTCCTGAGGGATATGGGGCAGGCAAAGAGTAAAGTCAGGACCCTGAATTTTAGGAAAGAAAAATTCTATCTCTTGAGGGCTTCAATAGGACCCCTTGGGAAACTGCCCTCAGGGACAAGGGAGGAGAACAGAGCTGGCAGATCTTTAAGGACGCTTTCCATAGAGCACAAGAGCTCTCAATCCCCAGGTATAAGAAGTCAGGAAAGGAAGACAAGAGACTGGCATGGCTGAGTCGAGACCTGCTAGTCACACTAAAGAGCAAGTAGGAAATGCACAGGCAGTAGAAGCAGGGAGAGGTATCCTGGGAAGAGTACAGGGGTGCCACTCAGTCATTTAAGGATAAGGTCAGGAGAGCCAAGGCACAGCTGGAGCTGAAATTGGCAACAGATGCAAAGAATAAACAGAAGGGCTTCTATAGGTATGTCAGCCAGAAAAGGAAGATCAAAGAAAGCGTACCTGCCTTGATGAGCAAGACTGGCAAACTGCTAAGAAGGGATGAAGAGAAGGTTGAGGTACTCAATGGCTGCTTTGCCTCAGTCTTCACTGGCAATGTCTCTTCCCACACCTCTCAAGGGGATGGCCTGCAAGATCGGGACTGGAGGAGCAAAGTCCCTCCCATTCTAAAAGAGAAAATCAGGTTTGTGACCACTTGAGGAACCTGAACATGTACAAGTCTATGGGGCCTGATGAGATGCATCGCAAGAGTCCTGAGGGAACTGGCTGATGTTTGAGTGTTTGAATGCTAGGATCTTTGGGTTGGAACGGACCTCTAAAGGTCAACTAGTCCAACCCTCCCTTCTTTGAGCAGGCACAGCTTCAACTAGATCAGGTTGCTCAGAACCCTGTCCAACCTCACCTTGAACACATCCAGGAATCGGTCATCTACCACCTCTCTGGGCAACTTGTGCCGGTGTTTCACCACCTGCATTGTCAAAAATTTCTTCCTTAGGTAGTCTAAGTCTACCCTCTTTTAGTTTATAACCATTACCCCTTGTCCTATCACAACAGGCCCTAATAAAAAGTCTGTCACCATCTTTCTTATAAGTCCCCTTCAAGTCCTGGCAGGCTATAGTAAGGTCTTCCCTGAGCCTTCTCTTCTCTTGGCTGAACAACGCCAACTCTTTCAGCCTGTCCTCACAGCAGAGCTGTTCCATCCCTCTGATCATTGCTGTGGCCTCCTCTGGACCCTCTCCAGCAGGTCCATGTCTTTCCTGTGCTGAGGGCTCCGGAGCTGGACGCAGGACTCCAGGTGGGGTCTCATCAGAGTGGAGTAGAGGTCCTTTGACCTGCTGGACATGCTTCTTTGGATACAGTTCAGGATAAGGTTGGCCTTTTTAACAGGGCCTGTTGCAACAGGACAAGGGGTAATAGTTTTAAACTAAAAGAGGGTAGATTTAGACTAGATCAAAGGAAGCAATTTTTGACAATGTGGGCGGTGAAACATTGGCACAGGTGGTAGATGCCCCATCCCTGCAAACATTCCAGGGGCTCTGAGCAACCTGATCTAGTTGAAGCTTTCCTTGCTCATTGCGG
>NW_010546769.1:14570-16542 GCF_000687285.1 Phaethon lepturus
TTTTTCTTTTCTTTTTTTTTTTTTTTTAATATCCGCAAGTACATTTCCTCTTGAAAATGTTGGGTTAACTAGGACCATGTTTTTTCTTTTTAACCTTATTTCCCTCTTACCTTTACACAAGAGGACCTCAGAGCTAATAGGAGTTCTTCATATCATCTCTCACTGAAAAAACAGTTAGGTCTTTCTGTTAATGACCCACCCCTTCACTCTTCCTCAAAAAGAATATCTCTCAGTTTTTGCTCTTCATTTTTCCTTTCATACAAACCCTGCAATTAGCTTTGTACTGCCCTTGTCAGTCCAGGCACTGGGGTTGCAAGCTGTGGGAGATCCTCTATTCCCCTTTGTATATACAATTGTAGGATTGGCTGGATGGCCTTGGTTTAGTGGCTGTACAATTTCTGAGAGCAAGAGACACGCAATACACAAATGCATGTCATGGAAGAATGATAGAGAAAAACTGTGTTAAAAGCTTCTTCCCGCCAGCAGAAGTATGTGCTTTAGAAAATATCTTTCACAATGTGTCTTCAAAAACAGCCAATTCAGTTGTTTTTCAACCAGCTAAACCAGAGATGGAAGGAGTTTTACACTGAAAGAGAAAAGAATATATGGACTTAAAGCAACTGGCTTACCTGTGATGCGCGCATCAGACTCATTCATATTATCTTCAGACACAGAAAGAGAATACCTTTTGCAACAAAGGTCCTTTATTGATTTCTAATCCTTCCTCATATAACTTCAATGAAGACAGTGGTACATTCCTTGAATGACTAGAAAGAAAACTCTTGGAATACAAATAGCTCTCATGCTATGTTGTTTAAGCATAACCCCGTTTTACTTCTGTACCAGGGGAATAATCGATTTGTTGCCTCAGAGCAATTGTAACTGGAACTGAAGCAGAATGGCTGCTGTGTAAAGCGACTCTTCAGGTGCCTCTCACTCTGTATACTGGTCTGTTATCTCCTCACCTAGCAGGAAAACACCAGTTTGTTTTTGCTTCAGTCTTAACTAGTAGGAGTCAGCGTGGAGGGAGAAATAGTACACATCTTTGCATTTTCATTTGCAAAGAAAAAAGATAGGAGACGCAGGCCAGGTCCTCAAAATTTTAGTTAAGTTATGGTTGGTTTCACTCTCTCTTTAAATTGTGTGCATTTGCCTGACGCCAGCAAGTAGTGCGATGTTCTTTCATCATACTACTGCTTAAACTAACAGTTGTCTTTGGCAGGTAGCATAACATTTTAGGCTCTCTTATACGTCTGGGGTTCTTACTGTGGTCAGCACTTCAAATATAGCCCAAACTAAAACGTCTGAGGAGAAAACATGTAAATGAAACTATTTTTTCCAGTTGCGAACAAATGGGCTTAGTAGTTATTAACATTTTACAAGCATTTAAGGCTTTCATTAGAACTTTGAAGCACAGTTGCCATTGGTACCATTGTTGATGTTTCCATTGTAAAAAAATAGCCTTTAGAGCTTACTGTTTGGCTCCTTGAAACAATATTAAAATCCAAGTTCATTTCATGTTTCATGTCCCTATAAAATTGTTCTATATCTATTTTTACAGTGGCATTTGGGATCTATGTCAGTGTCTTTTGTTGCTGCTGCTTCTAGACTCCACGACACCTACTTTAATTTTTAAAAAATTAATCTTTAATGGATTGGTCTTTTAAAAGTAAAAACATTTTTTTTCTTTTGCAAATGGTTAGTCTTTTTACAACCAAAACACAGTAACTCTTTTTCACCCTGGCATTTTGGACCGTGTCATATTAACATTAGTGCCTTTTGGACTTCTTGTCATCCTAAAGCCTGAAAGACAACCTCAGCAGAAGTGTATGAGCTGGATTTGTCAGTGGTGATCATATCATGACTAGGTGTCAGTAGGGATACTGCTCCCACTAAAGCCAACTCATATGCAACCTCCAGCAAACAGAATCACAGAATCATAGAAACACTACGTTGGAAAGGACCTTCAAGA